>NW_026110454.1:0-114777 GCF_024679095.1 Eriocheir sinensis
GTCGCTTCTTGATTGAATCTTCCTGCTTTGTTTTTATGTTGTATGAACAAATGATTAGTTTGAAGTTTGTTCCTCCATGTAATCCACGGTGTTTGCCTCCCCAACAGACTCGGGTGCTGTCGTGTCGTTCGTCAAGCTCCGCTCGCCGCACACCAACGTGGCATGCAGAGCAAGCCGTGTGGGCGCCGGGAAACACTGCTGGCGACGGGCTCAAACTCAGAGACTTCGTCATTAAGGCTGGCATTGTACAACCTCTTCTGGAACTCATTAGACCAGACACAGAGGTAAGTTCATGAGGATGTTTTCTTACATTTAATAATGTATGCTCTACCATTCAGTGATGTATTCTTTCTTCATTTCAAAACACAAGCACAAAGTGGAACAGTAAACTAATACTTATAAGAGAAAGAAAAAAAATGATCATCAGAATAAACTGACTTCAGTATCTTCATTCCTGTAGCATCAGAGCTTCATAATGAATGTATTGCTGAGTGTAGATACACAGGTCTTTGTTGAGCAGGCATGAAAAGGCGGCACCAGGTGGAAGGCCACAGCCACAGACGGCAGGCCAGTGCTGTTACACAATACGGTGATGGAGGCAGTGGTAGTGAACAGGGTTATAACTTGTTGGCTGTTGGAATGTGTTTGACGGATGGGTACTTTGAATTACGAGGAACTAATAAAGTAATGTAAAGGCTAGAGTTCAATTCTCAGGTCTGAGGACATGTATCTTAACATAAACTCCTTAGTCATTCATTCATTATTGTCTTAGAAGACACAATAAAACCCAGTGAGGTGATGCCCCACTCGGACCGCTTCCTGCATGCATCAGTTATTTGTGTGTCATACCAGTGGGGGTATTGTAGGTTAACATGGCTCGTTAATATTCACCCAGCAAAGGGTTATAAATGTGTTCATCTTTTCAGACTGAAGAGATCAACGAGGTGGACCGCCTGGGCCAGATGACTGAGGAGTGCGGCGGACTGGACAAGACTGAGCACTGCAGCACCACGACAACGAGGCCGTGTACGAAAAGGCCCTGGATGGATATCATCGAGAAGTGTTCCGGCGAGGAGGAGGGGCCCGAGGTGAGCAGCACCACCAGTGGCCAGGTGTACGACTTCTCAGCCGTGAACAACGTGCCTGAGGGTGGATTCTCTTTCTAGGACTTCAGTGTGCGTGTCTGGCAAGGGAGGAGCAGCAGCAGGCAGGGTGTGTGTGTTCCACGGCGGAATAACGTGATAATGTATCTAACCGTCAATCTCACTTGTCTAAGTGACCTCTGCAGCATGTTTTACAGTGCCTTCAGTGGAACCGCTGGTGCCTCAATGTTTTACTGGGCCTTCAGTGGACCCGCTGGTGCCTCAATGTTTTACTGGGCCTTCAGTGGACCCGCTGGTGCCTCAATGTTTTACTGGGCCTTCAGTGGACCCGCTGGTGCCTCAATGTTTTACTGGGCCTTCAGTGGACCCGCTGGTGCCTCAATGTTTTACTGGGCCTTCAGTGGACCCACTGGTGCCTCAATGTTTTACTGGGCCTTCAGTGGACCCGCTGGTGCCTCAATGTTTTACTGGGCCTTCAGTGGACCCGCTGGTGCCTCAATGTTTTACTGGGCCTTCAGTGGACCCGCTGGTGCCTCAATGTTTTACTGGGCCTTCAGTGGACCCGCTGGTGCCTCAATGTTTTACTGGGCCTTCAGTGGACCAGCTGGTGCCTCAATGTTTTACTGGGCCTTCAGTGGACCCGCTGGTGCCTCAGTGTTTTACTGGGCCTTCAGTGGACCCGCTGGTGCCTCAGTGTTTTACTGGGCCTTCAGTGGACCCGCTGGTGCCTCTGTGTGTGTTTTAAAATTGTTTGCTTGATAGGCTGAAGCTTGAGGAATTCTGTGGATTACGTTTCATATCAGGTAATGGCTTTTTTACCTCTTTTTATTCATCCAATAAATTTATCTTTATAAACTGCCTAATGCATTTGACTCAAATGTTATTTTGTAATAAGGGACCAAATAAATTCGTGCCAGATGATGAAAAATTTGATCATCCAGCACAATGTATCCTTCTCAACCTGTCAAAGATATTTTCCTACATCAATAAAGTTAAAATAAGTTGTCTTGGTGGATATATATATATAATATATATATATATATATATATATATATATATATATATATATATATATATATATATATATATATATATATATATATATATATATATATATATATATATATATATATATATATATATATATATATATATATATATATATATATATATATATATATATATATATATATATATATATATATATATATATATATATATATATATATATATATATATATATATAGAGAGAGAGAGACTGTAGTAGCACTGTGATTGACGAGGTTCATGCCGTCAATCATGACGTCACGCGTGGGGGAGGAGCTTTGGGCCTGGGAGAGCGGGGTAGACTTTTGAATAGGCAGTTCGGAAACACGCTGCCCAGTTGACGCGCGACACCCACACACCTCAACATTTTGCCTTCATGCCGGCTTACTCTACCTTTGGTTGCGCCCACAGAGGCGGGGATGGTAGCATAACGTTTCATCGGTAAGACAAAATTATATGTGTGGTGAAACATTATATAGGAGGCGAGAAAACTGAGCTTGAAAAAGAGCGACACGAAAGAATGCGAATCCCATGGCTTTTACACACAAACAGGTCACATTACTGGAATGTAGAGGTCTTTGGGTACTATCAGAAGTACAATGAACACATATAGTTTTTTTTTTTTTTCAAAACATGTAAAATAAGAGTGTAAACCTGGGCAAGTTACCGAGTCGATTCAATCCACGGGCACTCATTTGCCTGACAATGTTAATTCTCATTCTCTCAGTCTTATTCTCTCATTCTCATTCTCTCTCATTCTTATTATCTGATTCTCATTATCTCTCTCTTTCTCATTCTCTTTCTCTTTCTCATTTCCATTCTTTCTCATTCTCATTCTCTCTCTCTCTCATTATCATTATCATTACCTCTCTCTCATTCTAATTATCATTCACCCTCATTTTCAATTTCTCTCTCTCTCTCTCTCTCTCACGCACGCATTCTTCCTTTCTCATTCTTTCTTTCAAGCACATTCTCTCATTCTCATTACCTCTCTCTCATAACGAGTCTCCCTCATTCTCTCATTCTCATTCTCTCATTTTTATTCTCTAATTCTCATTATCTTTCTCTCATTCTCTTTCTCATTCTCATTCTCTCTCTCATTGTCATTCTATCTCTCTCATTCTCATTCTCATTACCTCTCTCATTTTCATTCTCTTTGTCATTCCCCCTCATGTTCAATCTCTCTCTCTCTCTCTCTCTTAAAGGAGTTATCTTGTGTCATTTGTTCCACTCTTGTTAGTCGTTTTTTTCATCCCTGGTGATCAAGCCATCTCTACCACTCCGGCCACAGCCATTTCTGTCCCTAAAAATATGTAACCAACCCCTCTCAGTAATTGGTGCCTGACCTGTATGTTGCATTTTCTCTATTTACAGGTTAATATACCTCTAACAATGACATGCATGATTGTGTAAGACGGTTGGTTGAGATCGTCAAATATAAACTATTATTTGCGCAAGGGTAAGTTTTCTCCTTCTGCCCCAATACTTCCTTCTTTTTTCTCGTAGATAGATAGATAGATAGATAAATAGATAGATAGATATTTTATTCGTTAAATTGTGACACATTAAATTTTGTATACAAAATTAAATTCATTTTGGCTTAAGAGCTCCCTAGTAGTTATTTGTACATTAGTGAATTTTGATCACATCTGAGACGCTCTACATAGAAGGCTGTACATCCTTCTACACTAAAAGTAAGGCCATGGTCAATATATAATGAATACTATACAGAGGAAGTGTGAGGGTTCGGGGCAGGTGTGGAACATTTCATATCAACTTGTACGGAATAAAGACAAGGAAATGCTGGTGTTTTTTTCTTTGAATACCTGTACATACATCCTTAGTGCATATACTGCAGCAGTTGAATAAGTAAAAACATATGATGTGGAGCAAATAAGGCAGACAAGCTCATTTACTCCGACGATCTGGGAGGGAGAATGTTTTGAGTGGACTTACTGGCTCAAGGCCACCGGCTAAGCTCCGCTCACCCCTACCCCCCATGCTTCACCTCACAGTGAAGAGCGGCGCCCGCTGAGGGCCACTCCATGTATTCTTCCTCCAAGATTCCGCCGGTGCAGCGAAATTTTCCGGTGTAGCGAAATTTTCCGGCTGGCCCAGATCTTCTGTAAGAACCATTGAAATGGCAACACTCTCAACCTGACTGTTTCGTTTTCTTCAATTGATTTTAGAGACATATTACTATAAATCAATCTTCATCACATTTTCACAAAGTTTTCGTACATTACATTCAATGTGCACTGCCTCTCCAACCCACCTTTCATTTAAAACAAAAATCTGTTTGATCTTTCCTATTAAAAAATAATTATTCACTCTGGCCAGGGGACAAATTGAAAAAAATGTATATAATGAACTACGGGACTTTTTATCCAACAGATATGGACATTATCAGTAAGAAACTGAAGAAACCATAGCCTACTCTCGCCAGAAGACTATTGAGCTACGTACAGAGCCTCAGAGATTACGGAAGAACGTAATAAACTGCGACACCAAATTAGAAGAGACAAAAGAGCTAAGAAGCAATACGAGAAAGATGTCTGGAAGGAAAAAGAGCCCCGGGGGGATGGCGCGAGCCCCGTCGGGAGGCGGCAAGACAAGATTGACTCACTATAAATACTATAGCGCCATTGAAAAGCAAAGTGTGTAAAGAAGCAGAAGAGAGGATCCAGAGGGGGACCTATATAAGTAACGATACAGGTAATAGAAAAACAGCAGAGTATTATTGCAGTGTCCCCTTGCAAGGTGACTGTTCGCCGAAGGATCATGAAAGGGATGGAGTTCAATAGAGCCCAGCCAGCCATTCCAGCAACCCCGACTCACCCAAAGCAGCAGTGGGCATGGTATGAGTGAATAATTAACCTGTTGCAGCACTAACAAAATTTTTGACGAAGATGTATGTTGGGGCAGTTTTTTTTTCATGAAGACTTACCTCACCTTGAGGGTACTTCTTGAAGACCTCTCGTGGGGGTGGCAGCGCCCACACCCGCGTGAAGGACCTCCAGGGCTCAGGAGTTCACATGGGGCAGCAGACACGTGCACACCTCGGTACACTTTATTACAGGAAATCTAAAACACTCGCACCACACAGCAGAAGCCCACTCACACACCAAGCACGCTGCAGCACTAAGCTCTAACCTAACTAAGGCTAATTTGGCGGCGCTGGGATGAGAGAGGAAGGCTACTTAGCGTCGGGGTGAAGACACGTCGAGGGTGTAGGGCAGCGAACCAAGGCAGCTCCGCTCTCCTGACACATACTGACTCCGGCGTGAACCACACGATGAGCAGCCGTCCTCTTCAGGCGACAAGAGATGCCGAGTGCGTACTCCTGGCTGCAGTAGCGATTCCGAAACCAAAGCAGCACCGACTCCTTAGCGGCACTAGCGAAACAGGTACTAAGTTCCGGAACTAGTTACCGGTATCGTTAGTACCGCTAAGGTACCGGTACCGTTAATACCGCTAAGGTACCGGTAAAGTACCTTTAGCACCTAAGATACCAGTACCGGTACCTTGCAGGTACGGGTAACGGATCGGTATTACCAGGAATGGAGTTTTTAGTACCGGTATTACCGGTACTCAAATTAACGGTACCTGCCCACCCCTAGATAGGAGGGAGGGAGGTACTGCGAGGAAACAGGAGGGTTGTCCAGGGCCAACTTGCTGTCAGTGGGATGGTGGAGAGGAGGTAGAGACAAAGTTCCCCCAAGCACTGAGCAGTGTGGCAAGGTCAAGGGTGGAGAGCATAATTATCAATGGGAACTCAGTCAACCAGAGATTTAGCGGCAGCATCTATACACAGCGTCGTGCCAAACAGGAACAGCACAAATTCCTTTCAGCTAGTGGCGGATCCAGGCAGGGGCGTGGGCGTCCCCTTTTAGAACCTAAATTGTGCCTTTTCAAAGATTCACTGAGATCTGGGGGGTATCATTCCTGTGAACACTACTACTAGCCTACTAAATATAATGATAATAATAATAACAATACTACTACTACTACTACTATTACTGTTACTACTGCTAATACGTACTACTACTACGACTACTACTACTACTACTACTACTACTACTACTACTACTACTACTACTAATAATAATAATAATAATAATAATAATAATAATAATAATAAAATAAATATAAACGTACAAAATAAATAAAAGAAATTGCGAACATTATCGTATTTCTATTTGTAAAAAAAAAAAAAGCGCGGGTAGCGGTGCCAGATGGATTTGGCTACTTTACTGTATATATATATATATATATATATATATATATATATATATATATATATATATATATATATATATATATATATATATATATATATATATATATATATATATGAGATTGTAACAATGATGTCTATGTAACCAGTCACGGTCTTAGTCAGGGAAGCAGGACATGTCAGTGTTGAGTGGCCAGTTACACTACGCAGTCTTCAGCGTCCAGGCCTGCCAGGGTGTCTGTACGTGACTACGTGTGAATGAAAACTCGAAGGAAAGTAAACCCAACCCTCAACACTACTCTGTATAGTTAATAACCCACAGTACTTCACAAGTGCCCTTAGCTAACCTATCATGAAAAAAATCTATGAAAGGCGTGGAGAGACTTTTTATAACATTTGTAGGATAATTTGCACCAAGACAACTTATTTTAACTTTATTGATGTAGGAAAATATCTTTGACAGGTTGAGAAGGATACACTGTGCTGGATGATCAAATGTTTCATCATCTGGCACGAGTTTATTTGGTCCCTTATTACAAAATATCAGTTGCGTCAAATGCATTAGGCAGTTTATAAAGATAAATTTATTGGATGAATAAAAAAAACAGGTAAAAAGCCATTACCTGATATGAAAAGTAATCCACAGAATTCCTCAAGCTTCAGCCTATCAAGCAAACAATTTTGAAAGACACACAGAGGCACCAGCGGGTCCACTGAAGGCCCAGTAAAACATTGAGGCACCAGCGGGTCCACTGAAGGCCCAGTAAAACATTGAGGCACCAGAGGGTCCACTCAAGGCCCAGTAAAACATTGAGGCACCAGCGGGTCCACTGAAGGCCCAGTAAAACACTGAGGCACCAGCGGGTCCACTGAAGGCCCAGTAAAACACTGAGGCACCAGCGGGTCCACTGAAGGCCCAGTAAAACATTGAGGCACCAGCGGGTCCACTGAAGGCCCAGGAAAACACTGAGGCACCAGCGGGTCCGCTGAAGGCCCAGTAAAACATTGAGGCACCAGCGGGTCCACTGAAGGCCCAGTAAAACACTGAGGCACCAGCGGGTCCGCTGAAGGCCCAGTAAAACATTGAGGCACCAGCGGGTCCACTGAAGGCCCAGTAAAACATGCTGCAGAGGTCACTTAGACAAGTGAGATTGACGGTTAGATACATTATCACATTATTCCGCCGTGGAACACACACCCTGCCTGCTGCTGCTCCTCCCTTGCCAGACACGCACACTGAAGTCCTAGAAAGAGAATCCACCCTCAGGCACGTTGTTCACGGCAGAGTAGTCGTACACCTGGCCACTGGTGGGGCTGCTCACCTCGGGGCCCTCCTCCTCGCCGGAACACTTCTCGATGATATCCATCCAGGGCCTTCTCGTACACGGCCTCGTTGTCGTGGTGCTGCAGTCCTCGGTCTTGTCCAGTCCGCCGCACTCCTCAGTCATCTGGTCCAGGCGGTCCACCTCGTTGATCTCGGCAGTCTGAGAAGATGAACACATTTAAACCCTTTGCTGGGTGAATATTAACGAGCCATGTTAACCTACAATACCCCCACTGGTATGACACACAAATAACTGATGCATGCAGGAAGCGGTCCGAGTGGGGCATCACCTCACTGGGTTTTATTGTGTCTTCTAAGACAATAATGAATGAATGACTAAGGAGTTTATGTTAAGATACATGTCCTCAGACCTGAGAATTGAACTCTAGCCTTTACATTACTTTATTAGTTCCTCGTAATTCAAAGTACCCATCCGTCAAACATATTCCAACAGCCAACAAGTTATAACCCTGTTCACTATCACTGCCTCCATCACCGTATTGTGTAACAGCACTGGCCTGCCGTCTGTGGCTGTGGCCTTCCACCTGGTGCCGCCTTTTCATGCCTGCTCAACAAAGACCTGTGTATCTACACTCAGCAATACATTCATTATGAAGCTCTGATGCTACTGGAATGAAGATACTGAAGACAGTTTATTCTTTTTTTTCTTTCTCTTATAAACATTAGTTTACTGTTCCACTTTGTGCTTGAGTTTTGAAGTGAAGAAAGAATACATCACTGAATGGTAGAGCATCCCATTATAAAATGTAAGAAATCATCCTCATGAACTTACCTCTGTGTCTGGTCTAATGAGTTTCAAAAGAGGTTGTACAATGCCAGCCTTAATGACGAAGTCTCTGAGTTTGGGGCCATCGCCAGCAGTGTTTCCCGGCGCCCACACGGCTTGCTCTGCATGTTACGTTGGTGTGCGGCGAGCGGAGCAGCTTGACGAACAACACGACAGCGCCCGAGTCTGTTGGGGAGGCAAACACCGTGGATTACATGCAGGAACAAACTTCAAACTAATAATTTGTTCATACAACATAAAAACAAAGTAGGAAGATTCAATCAAGAAGCGACACCCTTTTCTACCGCTTTCTCTTCATCTTCAGACTTCATGTTCCCCTTCACGTTTTTCAACGCGAGACCCTCACAGCAGGAACGATACAACTCAGGGCTGGATGCCACAGAATGCTTAACCTTGCTATTACTTATGAATGGGTCAGAAAGAACAGTATAGAACGTGTAGGGCGGGGCTGCGGCAGGGCGCTTGGCAGCCACACATCTCCACACGTTCGTCGTGAAGTAATCCTACACGTAACAGTAATGGTCGCCAATTTGTACAAACCATTTTGTAATTCAGTTTACTTATAAACTAAAGGAGGCAGCTAAAGAGCGAAACAAATGAATAAGTGAACACAACTGTTGCTCCTATGGCCTTAATACATGTCAAAAGAGTGATCAGTTTCAGTTTGAGAAGATTTGATATTCCTCTCTTGAAAGTTTAATTTATAAAGAGAATAAATAGACATCCTGAACCCTGTCCTCTGGTTACAGCACTCAGCCCACACTCACTTGTCTGCCCTCTCCAGGAGGAGTACAAGGGGGTGCACCAGGCCGGCATCCGGGGTGGCATCTAAGAGCGGGCTGAGAGCTTCTTGCGTGCAGCTTGTGTGGCCACCGGCTGGGTGCTGGTGTCGTTACTCGGGATGCCGTTGATAATTTCCTCCACACACAGTGTAGGGCCCTAAAACAATACACATATACTATAACCTATTCAGGCTTATATATATATATATATATATATATATATATATATATATATATATATATATATATATATATATATATATATATATATATATATATATATATATATATATATATATATTGAATTATAAACGCTCTTGAAAGTTATCCAAAAGTTTCCATTAATCTTATGTACTTTAATTTTGTTAATCATCCCATCTTCCTGTTTAAACATGCAATGCAGCTGTTCCTGGAAAGCAAACCATTACGCAGTGAACACCAGATAAAGGGCCAAAGGCAGCACTTTGAAATGAAGTGAAAATGGTCATGACTTCAGAGCAGCACCGGGAAATGGTTTCCTAAAAATCACCTCTGTATTCCTCTTGCATTTGATCAACAGAATTGATGCTGAGGGTGAGCAGCAACTTCTCTTCCTTGCATAGTAAGGAAAAAGGGAACAAAGCCTCAACACACACCAGCCAAACACTGTGTGGTATAATCTGTTATGAGGAACACATGCACCAAAGACAACCAAGGCCAGTGTCACACATTCACGATCTTGACTCTCGACGCCTCCCGACGTCAGGTCACACGCCGACACTTTTGGAAATTTCTAAACACTCAGCGCCCTTCCCGACATCTGCCACCGTCGGCAGTAAACCATCACCGTTGGATGTCCATCTCAGCAACGTCTCGACAACGTCGTTTCGACGTCGGCAATGATCGACATTTTAGGGGATCTATTTACGATGATTTTAACGTACGTCTGGCAGCGTGACATTTTCTAACGTCGAGTCAAGATCGTGAATGTGTGACACTAGCCTAACAAATATGGAGAACACATAATTATAACAAAACGAGTATGTAATGACGCTGGACCTGAAAATATTCCCTCGTTTTCACATCTCCCTTACATTTTTTTGTGTGTGTTCATCTTTTATATATTTATTTATATTTCATTATTCCGTTTCTTTGTTTAATTATTCATACACTTATTGACTCTTTTCTAATTTCATTCTTATCATTTTTTCCTCTTTTTCCTCTTAGTGTTTCTGACTTTCACTCTTCTAATTAAGTTTCCATGTTGAGTTGTTCACATGTCTGTTCTTTTGTTCGACTGACACGTTTCCATTTTTCGTTCCGGCCATTACTTTCTTTTTTCCTAAGCTTTCTGACTTTTTAAATCTATTATTCATTTTGAGTTGCTTTCATATTTTTTTTTCATTTATTTGACACCTTTCAATATTTCTTTCTTATTGTTGTTTCTCTTTCCTCTTATTTTCTTAATCATTTTCTCTTCACTCCTTCACCTTTCCCTTCAAGTTGCGTGAATATTCTTTATTTGCCTCGCTTCAGTGTTCGTCACCGCTCTTCCTTTTCTTCTTGGCATGTTCCTTCTCTCCTTTACTCTTCCGCTTTCTTTTCCTCCCCTTGAGCGCTTTTAACAGAGAGAGAGAGAGAGAGAGAGAGAGAGAGAGAGAGAATTAGTTTAACAAATCGTGTGCGAAAAAAGAACGAAATCGTTCGAAGAATCATGTTCACGAGCGTAACATTTCCATTTGTTTCAATTCACTTAGTTTTGCAGATTCGATTATTTTTAATATTTCAAACCCGTCTCTCTCTCTCTCTCTCTCTCACACACACACACACACACACACACAAAATAAGCACTGTTCATCAATCAGGGAAGTGAGACGCGACACACACACACACACACACACACACACACACACACACACACACACACAAAATAAGCACTGTTCATCAATCAGGGAAGTGAGACGCGACACACACACACACACACACACACACACACATATTCACATACTAACACATTCCTCTCCTCATGTGATATTAAATTTTGTCTCTTTAATCTTATTCCTCCACCTCCTCCACCTCCTCCTCTTCCTTCTCCTCTTATCTTCCTCTTCTTCTTTGCCTCTTCCTTTTCCAGTATCTCCATATCGTTTTTTTTTACGCGTCTCTTTCACTCTTCTTCCACCTCCTTTCCGATTCCCCTCCTTGACCTCCTCTCCTTTCTCTTCTTTCCCCTCCTCCGCTTCCACACCATTGATCTTTTCCTCAGGGATTCGCAGGTATTTCAGGATTTCTTTCACACGCTCTTTTCTTTTTCTCTGTAACCCTTCTTCTTTCCTTTATTTTCTGAATTCCTTTGTGCGTGTTACTCCTTTACCATATATCCTTTTCTTTTCCCTAACTTTCTTTATATTCTATTGATTAGCTTTTTCTCAATATCTCGCTCCTTTTGTGTTCCTTTACCTTCCCTAATCCATCTCCTTACTGCCTTTTCCCTTCTCATCTTCCTCCTCTTCTTCTTCCTCATTTTTTCTTCACATTTTGCCTTGTTTATCTTTTTATCGCCGTTGCCCTTCTTTTCTGTGTAAATCTGTTCACGGTTTTGGCTTTTATTTCTATCATCGTCATTCCATTCTCTTCTTCTCACTCTTCTGTGTTTTGTATTTTGTGTAGTTTTTCTTTTTTCCTAATACCTTCTCACTAACTTAATTGTTTTGTTTTCACACTCCAGTTCTTTTCCTAATTAGTTTGTTTTTCTTTCGAGTTTAATCTAATTTTTCATCAGTCTGTATTCTTGTCCTCTTGTTCATTTCTTCATGTTTTTTCCTTCTTTTCACTTTGGTTATTCCTTCTTTTTAACTCCTCCATCTTCCCTTCAATTTTATTTTCATGTTCTTGTTCTCTTCCCTCTCATTTTTTTTCGTTTCGCCTTTTTCATGTTAGCTGCTTCGTCCTTCCTTCATTTTCTCTTCATTCTTCATCTCCCGTCACTACTTTTCCTCCCATCCGCTCCTCCCTGCCAGCTTCATTATATCTCATTTCTTTCTCTTACTTTACCTCCACTTATTTCTCATTCTCTCGTTCCTTTCTTTCCTTCTTTCCTATTTACATGGTTTTCATTAATTTAATATTTTTTAAAGAAAATAAAGGCATCTCTCTCTCTCTCTCTCTCTCTCTCTCTCTCTCTCTCCTTTTGCTCCATTCTTCCCCTACTTTTCCCTACCTTCATTCCTCCCTTATCTTTCTCTTTTTTTTTTATTCTCTCTCCTCAGTTTTGTTTCTTCACCCTCTCCTCACTTCCTCCAACTTTTCTCCAGTTTCTCCTCCCTTCTACTCCTCTACATCTACCCCTCTTCTCTCTCTCCATCTCTCCAGCTTTCTCTTCACTGCCTTTTTCCTTCGCCCCATTCCCTCTACCACCCTCCCTCCTCCTCCTCCTCCTCCTCCTCTCCCTCTTCCTTTTCTGTCCGTCTTTTTTGGTTTTCTTTTTTCTTCCGACGGTTCCTCTTTCCATGGCATTGAGAGTCCTTGAACACCACAGTTTCAAAGAGGAACAAGAGGAGGAAGAAGAGGAGGAGGAAAGACAAAAAGAGAAGAAGTAGGGACGGAGTGACGGAGAAAAAGGAGAGGAAGATAGAGACGTAGACAAAGGGAAGAGGGAGGAAGAAGAGTCAGTATGTAGAAAAGTAGGAACATGAGGAGAGGGAAGGAGAGAATGGTATTTTCGGGGAGCGGGTGTAGGAGGAGGAGGAGGGGGAGGAAACATGGAAATGCAGGCAACAGAAAGTCTATTGGCTCATTACGAGGTCGCCCGCTTGGGTGATTTAATCTGCTCGACCGCCACTTGGGGCTTGGTGAGCAGATGAAAGCACCTCGATATTGAGGAGCAGATGAAAGCCCCTCGTTATTCAGTTTACTCCCGACGCAGCGAAATGACGGTCGATTCTATATTTGAAGGAGATGATGGTATTCGCATTTACTACTTCCGAGGGAAGATTGTTCCAGTGGCGGATGACTCGGTTTGAAAAGAAACTCCTTCCAATGTCTGTGTTACATCGACTCGACTGAATGGGTAAACCGTTATTTCTAGTTCTTGAGTTGGTTGAGTTGGGTTGAGGTTGGGCTGAGTTGGTTGAGGAGGAGGAGCACGAGTAGCACGAGGAGGAGGAGGAGACAAGGAGGAAGGATGCATATTTTAAAACGATATTGTGTAGCCTATGTGTATTCAGGTCACGAGAGAGAGAGAGAGAGAGAGAGAGAGAGAGAGAGAGAGAGAGAGAGAGAGAGAGAGAGCAACCAGCTAATTTTCTTCAATATTTTCCCTCCCACAGAAATCACTTAACTAATAGAAAATGAATAATTGCTAACGGTAACTCATCCATTTGGTAATTTTCTTTTATTATTATCTCGCCGTTTTGGTTTTACTCTCTAATGGATCACAGCGTCGACGATTAATGTACAAAGCACTTGACTTTTTACAAATTATTAAGCCCAATTCAATATCTGCATATTTTTCCCCTGGAGAGTTTTATATATTTCTTCTTTTAATTTCTTTGAAATGTCTTCATATATGCTTTTCACTTTCCTTTTGCGTAAGTTTCCTGTTTTTTAGTTTTTTTTTGCATATTTTCATCCGTCGAAGTTTCGAAGTTGAGTCAGTCCTAACATTGCCAATTTCTTTAGAGATTCTCATTTCATAACTTTCAATCGTTCATCACATTGTTCATCTTTATCTCATTACCACAAAGTTAAGAATCATTGGTCACAATAACAGTTGAATTACATATGTGCACATTTTCTTCAAGGATATTTTTTTTTCTCATTTAATTTTACACGTTGTCCTGACAATTAATGATCACGCCTTTTCTGAAGTTCCCTTTTTTTAGAATTTTCAGTCATTCCATATATTTTCAATATTTTTTTCTCAGTCTTTTCATCTTTTTCCTTTCTTCAGTTTTATTTCAACCTTACGGGAGTCATTCTCGGTAACTTCTTCATTTTTTACTCATTCGATGTTTACGTTCTTCTGATACTCACATCCTCCATTTTTATGAGTTTCAGTATTCTTTTTTTTTGCACTCTTTCCATCTTTATCGTATTTTCACAAAACAGAGAATAATTGATCACATTTGCACTTAAATTTCATCCCCGCACATTCTTCCCTTCTAGAGTTTACACTTTTATTCCCTCTTTTTTTTTATTTTTTTTTATTTTTACTATATTGGTATTCTCGTTTATATTTGCGAGTCTTATTATTCCCTTCCAATATTTCTCATCCGTATTTCAGATTGTTTTCCTCGTTCACCTTTTTCCTCATTTGTCTCTTTTTCTATCAGTCTTTTCTATCACTGTCACCTGTTTCACTGTCCATCTTTTTCTCATCAACCTTTTCATCAATCACTAAGTTTTCTTCTTTATTCATTGTTTTGCATATCTTACCTTTCACAGTATTTTTTTCCCTTAATTAAGCTTCTGTTCAGTCATTTATCTGTTTCCACACATTTCTTTTCGCTTATTCTCTACTTACCATTAACCTTTTATTTGTCAAACACTTTTTTTTCTCGTTCTCCGTTTTTATCGTTCTCACTTTTTTCTCTTTCATAACCTTTTCCTCGTCCACTCTTTTTATTATTAACACACTGATGATTTTACTGTACATACGACCTTAAAATTTGTACATAGTTAGTTAGTTAGTTAGTTAGTGTGTGTGTGTGTGTGTGTTTGTGTGTGTAGCGTGATCAAGAGAGCAGGAAAGAGCAACACATTTTTACACATGCATGAGGGAGGAGGGACAACACACACGATAGATGCAAAGTTTTCCTCTTCACGCCCCGCAACACACCACAACTCACCACCGCCGCAACATACCACCTCAACACACACCCGCACCAACGCCACCGCCGCAACACACCACCGCAACACACACCCGCACCAACACACCGCCGCAACACACCACTGCAACACACCACCGCAACACACACCCGCACCAACACAGCGCCGCAACACACCGCCGCAACACACCACCGCAACACACACCCACACCAACACACCGCCGCGACACACCCGCACCAAACACACCGCCGCAACACACCCGCACCAACACACCGCCGCTACACACCCGCACCAGCACATCGCCGCAACACACCCGCACCAACACACCGCCGCAACACACCACACCAGCACACCGCCGCAACACACACCCGCAACACACACCGCCGCAACACACCCGCAACACACACCGCCGCAACACACCCGCACCAACACACCGCCGCAACACACACGCACCAAAACACCGCCGCAACACACACCCGCAACACACACCGCCGCAACACAACCACCGTAACACACCCGCACCAGTACACTGCCGCAACACACCCGCACCAACACACCGCCGCAACACAACCACCGCAACACACCCGCACCAACACACCGCCGCAACACAACCCCCGCAACACACCCGCACCAACACACCGCCGCAACACAACCACCGCAACACACACCCGCACCAACACAACGCCGCAACACACCCGCACCAACACACCGCCGCAACACAACCACCGCAATACACCCGCACCAACACACCGCCGCAACACAACCACCGCAACACACCCGCACCAACACACCGCAGCACACACCCGCACCAACACACCGCCGCAACACACACCCGCACCAACACACCGCCGCAACCCCACCACCGCAATACACCCGCACCAACACCCCGCCGCAACACAACCACCCCAACACACCCGCACCAACACACCGCCGTAACACACCCGCATCAGCACACCGCCGTAACACACCCGCAACAGCACACCGCCGCAACACACCCGCACCAGCACACTGCCGCAACACAACTACCGCAACACACCGCCGCAACACACCCGCACCAACACACAACCGCAACACACCCGCACCAACACACCGCCGCAACACACCCGCACCAACACACACCCGCACCAACACACCGCCGCAACACACCCGCATCAACACACCGCTGCAACACAACTCCGCCACATCACCGCAGACAACCAACACAACCAACGCGCCGTTACGCCCCCCGCGCCTCGCTTCCCACACGCCCCGCCCTGGACTAGAGCTGAGGGCGGAAGGCGTGGGAGGGGGAAGTGCACTAAGCGTGGGTGAGGAAAGGGAAACATGGAAACATGGAAACATGGACTAGCAGGCAGCAGAAAGCCTGTTGGTTCATTACTAGGCTGCCTGCGTTCAGTGATTCAATCAATCCGTTTGCCATAGGAGTGGCTTGCAGGGAAGGATTAAAGCACTTGTATATCTACTCTTGGGAACGTTCAGTTCACTCCCGATGCAGCAAAGTGGCGATCAATGCGTTTCTTGAAGGAGTTGATGGTCTCTGCGCTAACCACTTCTGCAGGAAGGCTGTTCCAGTGGCGAACAACTCTATTCGAGAAATAACTTCTGCCGATGTCGGTATTGCATCGCTTTGCTTGAATTGTTTTTCCGTTGTTTCTTGTTCTCAGGTTAGTTTGTAGCGTGAAGAGTTTGGAGTGATCAACGTTGCTGAGCTTGTTCAGGTACTTAAAGACTTGTATCATGTCTCCCCGCAGGCGTCTATTTTCCAACGTGAAGAGGTTGAGTCGCTCGAGTCGCTCTTCATAGGGCTTCGTCCTCAGTGATGGTATCATCTTCGTGGCGCGGCGCTGTACTCTCTCAAGTAATTCAATGTCTTTCCTGTAATTAGGAGACCAGAATTGCACGGCGTATTCCAGGTGGGGCCTTACCAGCGAATTGTACAAGGATAACATAACTCCCGGCGTCTTGTATTCGAAGTTCCTCGATATGAACCCAAGCATTGTATTGGCTTTCTTACAGGCGGACTTGCAGTGTTTTATTTGTTTCAAGTCACTGCTGATGGTGACCCCGAGGTCTCTTTCCTCTTGCACAACATGTAGTGGTTCGCCACCCATGTGGTATGTGTGGTTGCTGTTTCTGGATCCGATATGCATTACTTTACATTTGGCAGTGTTGAAGGACATCTGCCATTTTTCTGACCACCGAGTGATCTGGTCCAGGTCTCTCTGGATAATTTCGCAGTCTGCCGTTGTGAGGGCCTTCCCACCCACCTTTGTGTCGTCGGCATATTTTGAAAGATTGGATTTCAATCCTAGTTCTAGGTCGTTGATATATATGATGAAAAGTATGGGTCCCAGCACTGACCCCTGTGGCACTCCACTTGTGACCGGGAGCCACTCGGAGGCCTGTCCGTTGAGTACAATTCGTTGTTTTCTTCCAGTGAGCCAGTCCTTGATCCACGCTGTCAGATTGCCGCCTAATCCCGCCGACTTGAGTTTCTTGAGGAGTCTTTCGTGTGGCACTTTGTCAAAGGCTTTCTGAAAGTCTAGATATATAACATCGCTGGGGATATGATTATCCCAGTTTTCATAGATACCTTGGAAGAAGTCCAATAAATTGGTCAAGCATGAGCGCTTGTTCCTGAAACTGTGCTGAGCATCGAAAATGATGTTGAGGAGGAGGAGGAGGAGGTGGAGGGGGTTAGATCAATGCACGTGGGCGTCGGAACTGAGTGGTTTGTCATGGTGCCTTCGAGAGGAGGAGGAGGAGGAGGAGGAGGAGGAGGAAGAAAAGGAAGAGGTAGTGTAGGATTCCAACGATGAGGAGAAGGGTGGAGTGTATCAGATGAAGGATGGGGGAGACGAGAATGAAGTGTAGGATACAAAGAGAGAAGAGGAGGAAGTGTAGAAGCAAAGGATATCCGCAAACCACCTTCCTCCCTCGCGGCGACTTTCAACAATGCCTTGGCTTCCTTACTAGTCTGAGAGACGTCCTGAAGGCCACCCGTACCACTGACGGCGCTGGAGAACCCTAGACAGGCAGCCAGGAGAACCCAGAGGCACCACGTTCTCGTCCTGTTGCGCCCCAGCAGACGGTGAAGCCCCAGCAGGAGCAGCGGAAGGCCTGGCGTTCCTTGGGTGGACGTCTGGGCCCGGCTCGGCTGGGGGTCGTTTTGGAGCTCGGCTGGAGCCTCTTCTGGGGGAAAGGAACGGGGATCAAGGGCACGCAGCGGTGGGGAAAGGAAGGATTGTTTTAAAGACCACAAGGAGATTCCATAACAACATAAGGAGTCTGCAAGTGGCCGGTAAGGAGTCTGACTGATGAGGAAAGGAAGAATTAGTGTTTTAAAGACCAAAAAGGACATAAAAACAAGAAAGTAAGGAGTCTGCAAGTGGCCAGTAGTACACACGAATAGTGAGAGAAAGAGAACAAATAGTGATCATGAGAGAGAACGAATATTGAAAAGTAAATGAAAAACTAATAGTGAACGAAATAAACAGAACAACGAAGAATGACATGGAATACATAACGTTTGGGAAGGAAGGATTTTATCCAGGACGGCACAGTGTGAACAGGGCTTTAAGCCCCGTTCACACTGTGCCGACTCTCGGCCACGACTACCCACGACTCTAGGGTACACGAGGTCTGAGGTGTTGATGTGAAAGGGTCGGGCATGTTTTGAAAGAGGTTTTGAGACTGTTCCCGAATGCTGCGCCGACGTCGTGACGAGAGTCTGGAGTCGTGAGGGTTAGCAACTTAGCACGACATGCTGGCAACTCGTTGGCTGAATGTCCCAGACAGTCGGCAAGACACCAAGACCCCAATAAAACCTCCCCCCCTTCTTGGAGCGTGGGAACCAACTTGTCTAATGGAAAAGTCGCTGGGTTGTCGTGGCCCAGAGTCGGCACAGTTTGAACGGGGCTTTACACACACATGCACCCTCTCCCTCTCTTCCCTCCACGCCCACGCCCACCCACCGTCGAGCACGTGGACGGACACCGAGGCGGGCGTGGCGTGCACGGGCGCGCACGTATAGTTCCCGGCGTCCCTCCAGGTGGCGTGGGTGACCAGGAGCCAGCTGGTGCCCGAGTTCTTGTCCGTCACGAGCTGCACGCCGCCCCGACCCCCGGCGTTGATCTCCACCAGCTCCTCCTTGGCTGCGGGGAGGAGAGAGGAGATGGAGTTGTGGGTGATAATAATTGTCTTCTTGTTTGTAGGGCGAGGGAGAAGAGACAGGCGTGATTGCCAGGGAGGACGCTGAGAGGGTACTAAGAGGAGCAGTAAATGGGATTGGTCTCCAGTCTCCACTGTCTTGTTTGTAGGGCGAGGGTATATATATATATATATATATATATATATATATATATATATATATATATATATATATATATATATATATATATATATATACATATATATATAAATAGTGATAGGAAGGGACTGGTGAGGCTCCGATCCGTTGACGAGAAGGAAGAGGACGAACAGAAGGAGGAGGAGAACTTTAAGAAAGATGAGGAATAAAAGGAACGAGTTGAAATGGATGGGTTTTGATGCTTTAAAAAAGGAGATCAAACGAGGAGTTAATGGGGGTAATAACAGTGGGTGGAGAGAGGCTGAGACAATGAGAAAAGCCGAAAACAATAATTTAGAATTGAAATTAGAAGCACTGATTAATGTGAAGCAGGATGATAAGGGAATAAACGGCGGATAAAAAATGTAGAAAATGTACATCAATATTTTTTTTTACGTTCAATATAGGAAAGAAATGTATAACTCATTGTTTTAGAAGCAGGAGAAAAAGAAGACGAAGAAAAGGAGAAAGAGGATGAGGAATACACAGTTGACCGGTCTCGCTCTCTCTCTCTCTCTCTCTCTCTCTCTCCTTAAACAAAAGCACATAGATGATATCCTATTAGTATGGCATGGGGTGTCACGAGCTAAAGGAGCCTTCGTCCATAAGGGCACCTATTCTAAAGCTTGCCCAATAGTTTGTTCTTTTATATTAATGTGGGTGTGGCCCCCCTTGAAGTCCGTATTGTTCGTAGACACTGTCACTTAAAGGGGCGTGCGCGACACCACAGATGGGCAGCTGTCTTTACGCGCTGGGTGCTCAGGCCTGATAGGTCCACCTCGGTCTTGAAGGCGTTCCGCAGTATTGCTGTGACACAAGTGAAAGCCCGCTGACACCTCAGCGTACGGGTCCTCGGGACTTCGAGGAGATCACCGGACGCTACCGCTCTCGTAGCTCGCTCTGACCTCCTCCACGGGACTCCGAGGGCAGCGAGGTGTGGTGTGTGCTTCACCTGGGCCTTGTGCAGCACTGTGAGGGCGCCGACCTCCTGCGGTGCTTCAGACTATCCATCTGGTGGCGGGGAACGTCCTGTCTCGGGTGGTGACGGTGGTGCTGCTGTTGTTGTTGCTGTTGCCATTGCCGGTGTCCCCTTTGTCGTCCCTGCTGCTGCTGCTGCTGCTGGTCACTGGCACCGTATATGAGGCGTTCGGCACGCCTCTGCACCCGGTACAACAGGGAGAGGTGGCACTGGGCGCTCCTCATCCATGTGAGGGGGCTGTACAGCCTGTACTCCATGATGGGCCTCACCTGGGCCTTGTAAGGCCTTAGGAGTCCATCAGTGTCGAGAAGGTGGCGGACTCGACGCAGGAGTGTCACTCTCAGGGACGCCTTGCGCGCCACGTTCTCTAGGTGGCGGTCAAAGCTGAGTTTGGAGTCGACCTCCGCCCCCAGGATGTTGATGGAGTCCCCAATGGCCAGGGTGTCGTCTCCAAACCTCAGCTGCCCCTCGAGAGCTCTGGCGTCTCTCTCTCTCTCTCTCTCTCTCTCTCTCTCTCTCTCTCTCTCTTATCTGCCGAACTAGGAGAATTGAAGAAACATTAGGATCAGCAGAACAGGATTCAACGCTATATGAAGAAGGATCAGGAGGAGAAGAAGGAGGAAGGGTTAGACAGGAAGACGAAGAGGAAGAGTGGAATGAATAACAGTTTCGATCCTGGCTATTGACTTCCACTACCTCCTCTTTGTTCGTCGTTTAAGGGATTGGAGGAATATGTTGAGAGATTTGAGAAAATTGCAAAAGTTATGATGCAGTGAGGAGGAAAAGGAGGAGGAGGAGGAAGACTAGGAAAAAGGATCGTAAGGGATTGATCTTTTTTTCTGTCTTCCTTATCTGGTAGTCAATGAGATTACGAAGGAAGTAAAGGAATTTGGAACGCGGAAAAGAGATGTGGAGATAACGAAGAGGAAGCTGATGGAGTAAGCGGGAAAAAAGGAAGAGGAAGACGAAAAAAGTAACTGAAAAATAATTGTGATAAAAGTATAGAAAGTAAAGGAGCCAGGTACAAGGAACAAGGATGCGAAGATAACGAAGAGGGAGAAGATTAAGTAGGTAGCCAAAAAGGAAGAGGACAAAGAAGAAAAAAAAAAGAAAGGTGCAAGCAAAAAAATGATAACACTAAGATTAAATTAGCTGAAGGTAAAATAAATGAACTAAAACATGAGAGTAATGAACAGGAAAATAAAAGGGTTAAAAAAGAAATATAAGATGATCGAAAGAAAAACGTAGCTGAAGGTAAAAGCAATGAAAAAAACGGAAGGATAATGAAAAGCAGGAAAATATAAATTGTCAGAGTAGAGAAAATAGAGATGGAAAGAATAAAGTAGCCAATAAGGACAGTTTAAAAATGGACCTGGAGGAAGAGGCGAAAATTATGCAAGTAGAGTGAAGAGAATGGTAATGAGAATGTGAGGGAAATACTTCAACATTTACAAAGGTGAACGCTGTTGCCATGATACGAGAAGTGCGGCGATTATTAGTAGTGAACGCAACGTGCCTGCCCGGCTGCCCGCGGCGGCGTCAGTGTCTTTAGAGCAAGGGAACGGTGAAGGTGTGCACGGCAACACCCGCATGGAGTGGATAATTTGCCCACTTTAGCTTTTCCTCGCCAAGCGGCTGTCCAAGGTGAGGACGATGGTGTGGCCGCCTTGACACACGTGAGGCTGTGCACTGTGGTCAGGTGTGTGGTGAAGGAGGAGTGTCAACGTTGAGTGTTCACCGTGAGGCACAGCAGGGGGCGGCCCTTCCCTGACTCCCTCACCGCTGCACCCTGGCGCCGCTGCCCTTTCGTCCCCCCCGGTCACCCCCCAGTGTGTTACAACACCACCACTCTGTGTGCTGTGTGACAGGTACGTAAATGTACGTTGTTCTATACGCCACAAATACGTTTCAACCTTTTTTTTTTCCAGGAGTAGGCTATTGCTATTTAGTTTGTTTACCGAGGTAGCCTACTGTTGTATTCACTGCTGTGTTTTGTATCGTCCAGCATCCAGTGTACAAATGGCCAGTGATGTACAGTATAAAAACAGCAATGGAGTATGCATCTCATGTGTGGGGGGGCTCCACTCACACAGCTCTTCTGGACAGAGTGGAGGCTAAGGCTCTTCGTCTCATCAGCTCTCCTCCTCATACTGATAGTCTTCTACCTCTTAAATTCCGCCGCAATGTTGCCTCTCTATCTTCTATCGATATTTCCACGCTGACTGCTCTTCTGAACTTGCTAACTGCATGCCTCCCCCCCTCCCGCGGCCCCGCTGCACTCGACTTTCTACTCATGCTCATCCCTATACTGTCCAAACCCCTTATGCAAGAGTTAACCAGCATCTTCACTCTTTCATCCCTCACGCTGGTAAACTCTGGAACAATCTTCCTTCATCTGTATTTCCTCCTGCCTACGACTTGAACTCTTTCAAGAGGAGGGTATCAGGACACCTCTCCTCCTGTATTTGATCTTCCTTTCGGCCACCTCTTTTGCTTTACTTTAGGAGCAGCGAGTAGCGGGCTTTTTTTTTATTATTGTTTTCTTTTTTTGTTGCCCTTGAGCTGCCTCCTTTGTTGTAAAAAAAAAAATAATAAATAAATGGCTATAACAGTAGGTTATTTCGCTCTATACACAAACTATTCATAGCCTACTGAAAAATTCTCTCTCTCTCTCTCTCTCTCTCTCTCTCTCTCTCTCTCTCTCTCTCTCTCTCTCACACATACACACACACACACACACTTCGTCTCCCACGTTGAAGAATTGCCCAGCTGATGATACAAAACATGTTTCTCTCGCAGCTGTTTTTGCCTCGACGCCAGGCCATAGCTGAAGGACGTGACCAACTGGGTATAGTTGCCTCTCAAACCAACACTTAAAATTAAAACATATTATTACTTCTCCCGTTAATATATATATATATATATATATATATATATATATATATATATATATATATATATATATATATATATATATATATATATATATATATATATATATATATATATATATATATATATATATATACTGCTACAGTCAACTTTCTTCTTAACCCCTGCCTCCCCCCACCCCTTTCCCCTTCAGCAGTCATCCAAAGTTCTGAACCACCGCCACGGTACCCCTGATCGTTACGTATTCATTATCACTGTGAGTCGTGTACAATTAAAGAAACATCAAAACAGACGTTATATTGGCCCTTCCTCTCCTACCACTGCAGACGGGGGAGTAAGGCTAAATGCAACAAAATAAAGAGTATCTCGGCTTGAATTTTCCTCCTTACACCTCTTTCTCTTTCCACACCCGCCAACACTAAGGCAACCCAAGTCCCTCTTGAACACACTATTGAAAGTCACATCGCGCAGCAAAAGAGAATGAGGATGAATATATTAAACAATACATCACAATACATAAACAAGTACCAAGGTTCAAATTTTCTCGTAACACTATTTTTTCTTTAATGTTCACCTCAGGCAACTCTAAACCAGCACCAAAGCATCCTCTTGTCGGTATTCTCAGACGCTTCCTCAACGATTCCTGAAGGCCACAAAGGAGGTTAATTGGGTTCTCATCAGTTTACTTTTTTCAAGTTTATGGTGCAGAAGGCTTGTCAGTTTATCACGAAGGTCATAAAGCTACGCAGTACCCTTCAGGGAAGTGACCCACTACTCGTCCAAAATCTTGTCAAATATATGTGCTATTTTTTTTATTATAGGGCGCCAAAATGTGTAAAAGCATAACATTATTTAGAAGGTAAACTTTGATCAATATTCGAGGGAGCAACACAGGATCGCATAACATAATAACAACTACAACACACACACACACGCGCGCGCGTACTCAACCCGCCCACCCACCCAGCTACCCACACTTCCTCCTTCCTTACACCCTCACAAGTCGTTACATAAGAGAAAAGAAGACCCATAACGAGTTGTCAACAGTCAGGAGGGCTCCTTATGCCTCGGCGCCGCCCCTGTGAGCCACGCGCCCGCAGAGGCCGTTCCGGGGCTCGGGTTGGCCCTCCACCTGTGCCCTCGAAGCCCATCCCCACTATGTACCGCCGACACTCTTTCCGCGACGCCCCGATAATGGAAATAAAGGGTTCACAGCCGACTTGGTGCTGGTTTGGGGGCGACTGGTGCGAAAGGAACGTGTTGGGCGGGAGATTAGAACATTTTTGTATTATTTTGATATATTTGGGTATTAGGGTATTTCGACGACTGAGCGTGGTAATAAAGGAATTAAAGTGTTCACGGCCGACTTGTTGCTGGTTTTGGGGTCCTCGGTGTGAAAAGAGGGTGCCGGGAGGGAGATTCGAACCTGTTTGTTGTATTTTGTGGTATTTCGGTTATTTTTTTTGACATCGGAGCTTAATAATGGAGGGAAGAAAGTGTTCAAGGGTGAGTCGGAGTTGGTTGAGAGAGGTTAAAGGTGAAGAGAGGGTGTTGTTTGCTGCACGATCCTTGTTATTTTGCTTTTTCAGGTATTTTTATAACGGAGTGTAGTAATAAAACGAGTAAAGTGTCGAGGGCGGCCTGGTGTGAAAAGAGGGTGTTGGGAAGGATATTTCAACATGTGTGTTGTATAGTCTTTATTTGCTGATTTTTATTTTATTTTATTCTTACACAACGAAGCATAATGATAAAGAGAATAAAGTGTTCACGGGGAGGGAACGGGAGATGCTGAAAAGGGGAATTCGAACAGTTTCTTTTACTGTACTCATTGTCTTGTGTTTAGCTGACTTTCCCTTAGGAACCCAATGATAACAGAAAGCCAGGAGGAGTTGGGAGGCAGTTTGTTGTAAATGGAGGCTGCCGAAAGGAGAAGCTAAGACTTCAAAGGAGGCGCCAGGAGGGGAATCCACACCAAGGCACTGTTATCGTATTCGTGGTTTTATTGTATCAAGTGGCGATGTGTGTTTAGCGAAGTTAGAAATGTCGTGTTCAGGGGTGGACTGTACCGAGTTAGAAGTGCTTGGAAGTGTCAAAAGAGGAGATTCGAACCAGGGTAGCGATTAATTGCGTTGTTTTATGTAATTCTGTAGATTATTGTATTAACATTGTAGTAGTGGGAGAAACAGTGTTCGGTTAGAGGCGCTTGTGGGAAAAAAGAAATGCTACAAAGGGAATTCAAACCGAGGTATTCATATTGTATCCATCGTTTTTCCGCATTCACTATAGCTTTTATGAACGTAGTGATGGAAGCAATAACGAGATACATCTGTTATTTAGTGTTGACCTGTGACATGGGTCATATTATTATCAGTGATATTGTTCTTGAGTCACCATTAGTGTTGTAGCATTGTGGCCCTAGTACGTCCATGGAGGGAAGGGAGGGCGGGGTGAGGGGGTAGGGGTGTTAGCAGTGTAGCCTCTTGGTGGAAGAAGGGAACAGTGATGAGAGAGACTGCCGGACGGGAAGATTTACTGCTACAGACAACTGAAGGGCCATAACTGTGTCCGCAGAGAAATAGGCTCCTCCTCCTCCTCCTCCTCCTCCTCCTCCTTCTCTTCCTCCTCCTCCGTCTGCTGCATCATTCTCTCCTCGTCCTCGTCCAGATCGTCTCCCGCCTCCTGTTCATCTCTATCTCCAACTCTTTTAGTCACTTTATCTTCCTCTTTCATCTTTTCTCCTCATTTTCCTTCTCGCCCTCTTATTCTTCGTCTTGATTTCCTCTTCATCTCCTTCATCTTCATTTTTCGTTTCCTCTTCCTCCTTCTCTTCCTCCTCTTCCTCTTCCTCATCCCCATCCTTCATTTCCATCAGCTGTATCACCGTCTTCCTCTCGTTGTGGGTTTTCTCTTTTTCCTCCTCCACCTCCTCCTCCTGAACCATTAATTAAGCAATATAACAATGCCTGCCACATGGATCAGCAGGATTAAGAACTGATTACATTAATCTGCTCCTCATGGTGTGTGTGTGTGTGTGTGTGTGTGTGTGTGTGTGTGTGTGTGTGTGTGTGTGTGTGTGTGTGTGGACGGGGTAGGTTATTATATTGTTTTACTGTTTTTGATACATGTAATCTTCATTAGTTAACTTTTTATATTTATAGTTTCAAAGCTTAATGAATGATTTTTTTATCTTCTATTTTTGTTCTTTTTTCATCTTTTCGTTTTGTCATTTTGTAATTATTGAGATTTTTAGTGTAATTATTTCTCATGCAATTTTAGTGTAATTCTTTATGTATGTTTTTTTTTGTTATTGCGTTTGCAGTGATTGTTTCGTTTACTTCTGTTAAATCCGTGTTGATATTTTTTAAGGAAATAACACACACAAAGAGAGAGAGAGAGAGAGAGAGAGAGAGAGAGAGAGAGAGAGAGAGAGAGAGAGGATATTAAAAAAAAAGGTTGGAGAAAGGAAGAAAAGAGGCTGAGGGAATGGAAGAGGATCTAAGGGAGGAGGAAAAGAGGAGGGGAGATAGAGGAGCAGGATTTGGGAGGAAGGAAAGAGGAAGGGGAGGGGTAGATGAAAGTTAGAGAGAGAGAGAGAGAGAGAGAGAGAGAGAGAGAGAGAGAGAGAGAGAGAGAGAGAGAGAAGGAAAAAAAAATAACATCGACAAGGGGGATGGGGAAGGGAAGAGGGCAGAGGGGAGGTTGAGGAGGGTCGGTACAACTATTAGCTTCATAATTTAAAGGTTTGGCAGGACGTGATAACCTTCTATAGGCTTCTACCGCAAAATAGTTAGGCCCATACTTCCTCGTACAAAAGTTATGGGGCGGGTTCATGGGTTTAGTGTGTCGGGGAGCAGTCACTTATTGAAGAAGAAAATAAATGTGTGCGGCTGAATTGCTAAAAAAAAATAAAAAATAGGAAGCGAGGAAGAGAAAAAGAGAAGGAAGGGGAAATAAACTGTAGAGGAAAGGAAATGGAGAATATGGCAAACTGATGGTGTAGTACAGAACGTGTGGTTGAGCTGCACACACACACACACACAAAAAAAAAAAAAAGAGGAAACTGTAAGAACAAGGAAACAGCGGGAAAACGATGAACATTAAAAACAAAAACGAGAAAAATATGTAGCTCAACGAAAACTGTGATAAAAGTTCATTGGAAGAAATAAAAGAGGAAAAGGAAAAATGAGAAACAACAGGGAAATATATGAGAATTGTAAAAGATGGAAAATATTTTGCTGTTCGAAAGTAAGTGTGATTTACTGCATTAAGGAAATGGATAATATGAGAGTGGATTAAAAAAGTAGAAATTAAAGAAAATGGGAAGAAAAATGAAAACATTTTGTGAATGAACTGCGTTAATAGAAAAACAAGACAGAAGAAAAGAGAAATATGAAAATTAAACAGTTCTTTTAGGTAAGGTTAGAACGGAAGTAGGAAGGAAAGATGGGGCGAAGGGAAGGCGAGAAGGAGGGGAGGAGAAGAGAAAAGAAGGAAAGGGGGACAGGGAGAATTTTAGAAGCAGCGAAAGGATGAAAAGGAAAAAAAAAAACGAAAAGCGCGGAGGAAAGGAATAATGGAAGAGAGAGAGAGAGAGAGAGAGAGAGAGAGAGAGAGAGAGAGAGAGAGAGAGAGAGAGACTTTAGTTGCTTATAAGATAAAAAGGAAAGAAAAATAAATTAAAGGAAGGAAAACACTGAGAAGGGGGAGGGGAGAGAAGGGGTGAGAGGAGGGTGAGAAACTATTTAGAATTAATTTGATCCCTTACGAAATGTGTCCAGGAAAGTTTGGGTTAAGGAAGGAGTTTACTGGTGTTTTATTTAATTATTCTCTCTCTCTCTCTCTCTCTCTCTCTCTCTCTCTCTCTCTCTCTCTCTCTCTCTCTCCTCCATCTTCTCAGCCTGTGGAGAGAAGGCGTGGATGAGGAGAGGAAAAAAAGGAGAATGGTATTAGGAATTGTTTTATGGAAGGAGGAAGAGAAGATTCGGAGGAGATGGAGAGAAACGTGGAGGAGAGAAAAATGCGAGAGAGATAAGAGATAAAAAAATGCTTGCCTGTGGAGACTCAGATTTCGATGAAGTGAAGAACGAGGGAATAAAAGGAAAAGAAAAAAGAAGGGAAGAATTTTAGAGAAGTGAAAAAGAAAATAGAAAATAAGAAAAAAATGCAATAAATGAGAAAAAAAATGAGACGAATAGAAAGAAAACAAAAAAAAACCATAAATGGAAGAATATTAGAAAAGAGAGAAGGAAAATAAATAGGATAAAAAAATATGTAAAAATAGACGTAAATTAAGAAAGGAGAGAGAGAGAGAGAGAGAGAGAGAAATCACAGTTGCACTTAATGTTAAAATATAAAAGTGAATAATTTATATTGTAATAGATCTCCAGAATTTTTTCCCTCTTAGCTGTAACTTTTTCTCTATTTTTTATTCGTTTTCCTCACACCCGAGACCATATCTTTACTGTTCCTTTTTATATTTATTTAACTGGCTTTCCTTCCCTCCCCCTGACCCACTCGTCTTCCTCACCTCTCCTCCCACACCTCTTGCTTCCTTACCTCTCTCCCCCACCTCCTCATCTCCCTTCAAACATATACTTACCTCCATCTTCCTCCTCCCTTTCCCCATCGCATCCCATTCTTCTTCCCTCCTCTTTCAAACCCTTTCCTTTCCTCCTATTATTTTCCTTTCCATATCTTACCACTATTACCTTCTTTTTCAACTCCTTCTGCTCCTCCTTATCCCTTCAATCATATATACTTAACTTCATATTTCTCCTCCCTTCCCCATTGCTTCCTGTTCTTTATCTTCCCTCCTTCAAACCCCTTCCACATCCTACCCTTACCACCTTCCCCCTTTCCTCGTCCTCCCCTTCCTCCTTCATTTCTCTTCATCTCTTCCTTCGTACCTGTTTTCTCCCTTACCTATCCTTTTTTTTCCCTCAACCCTGCTGTGAAAAGCGGGGTCGAAATATTCACGAGAAGGAAACACAGAGAACAGGGAGGGGAAATCAAGTGTATGGGGTGTGCAACAAGGGGAAACAGTGGTGGTGGTGGTGGTGGTGATGGGTGTTGCTATTTTGGTGGTGATGGAGGAAGAGGTGTGGTGGTAGTTACTGGTTATATGTGTTGTTATTATTGTTGTTGCTGCTGTTGGTGTTGGTGGTGGTAGTTAAGGTGGTGGTGGTGGTAGTTATGGTGGTGATGGTGGTGATGGTGGTAAATGAAGGAAAAAAAATACGGAGAGTCTCAAGGTCTGATATATAGGGCAAAGGAGGCGGCTCGGCGGAGGCAGGTAAAGGAACCGCATAAAGGAAATGATATGCATGAGGCGAGAGTGAATTAGTGGCGATGGTAAGAGGCCGCGAGGAGAGGAGGAGCAGGTAGGACAGAACGTAGATAGGGAAATACTGATTTAAAACAGACTAGAACATTGAAAAAAGATGACTGTGGAATATGGAAAAAGCTGACTTGAATATTTAAAAAAAAAACAGATTGAAATATGGAAAAAAAACAGACTGTGGAATATGGAAAAGAAGATTGTGCAATATGGAAAAAATAAGATTGTGGAATATGGAGAAAAACAGTCTGGAATATGGATTAAAAAATAACTGTTCAGTGTGGAGAAAATAATTGAAATATGGAAAATGACTGTGAAACATTGAAAAAGAAAACTCTTACTGCTGAATCTGGTAAAAATGACTGTGGAATATGGAAAATAACAGAAAGTGGACAATGAAGAAAAGCAGACTGAAATATGAGATAAAACCTGACTGTGGAATGTAAAAAGATATATACTGTGGAATATTAAAAAATGGATGTAGAATATTAAAAAAAAAACTGAAATGTGGAGAAAGCAAAAATATGAAAAAAACCTGTGCATTGAAAAAAAACAGACTGAAGTACGAAAAAGAGTGGGAGAGAGATTTTCCGGTGGTGACAAATGAATGTCCAAAAAGTATGAAAAATAATATTAATAGATATAAAGTGAAACCAAAGAAAAATGATTTATAAAAGGGGGAAGTTAAGAAAATTATGAAGAATGAAAAAAAGGCAGAAGATAATACGTATAAAGAACAGACATACAAACACACACACACAGAGACAGACAGTCCAAAGCGATAACTGAAGCTACACGCGTGGAAACACAGACAAGAGAGAGAGAGAGAGAGAGAGAGAGAGAGAGAGAGAGAGAGAGAGAATCCGCAAAATCAAAAGCTTCGCTCGACAAAGAAACTAACAAATAATAAAAAAAAAGAGTAAAGCATTCAATCTTGTCACGCGAACAACACCAACAACAAAAATTACAACAATAACAAGAAAGCGAAAACAAAGTCATCAGCCTTATAGAGCGAACAACAACAACAACAACAACAACAACAACAACAACAAGGTGTCAAATAGTGAACACAGTCTAAAACAAACTATGCAGCTCTTTTTTTCCTTCCTTCCTTCCTTCCTTCCTCTCCATCTTCGTACACTTCCACACACTCCCTCCGCTAACCCTTACATCCTGCTTCTTTTTTCCTTTTTATTTGTTTCTCTATTAAATTTTATCTGCCATTTTTATTTCTATTATGTTCTGTTTTTTCTCGCTTTCGGTACTTGTCGCCTTTCTTTCCTTTTCTACGCATTTCCCTGTGTCGCTGTTGTTTGTGTTACTCTTCTCTTTCTGTATTACATTATTTTTACCTTTTATCTTTCGATGTTCGTCTATTTTCTTGATTTTCTTGCTCCTTTCCACTGATTTTCCTGTGTAGCTGTCATTTTGTTGTTCTCTTTTCTTCGATGCTACATCACTAACATACTTACACTTCCGTGACGTGTCTACGCGTTATTTTTTACGCTTTTCCTCTGCATCAATCCTTTTCTTGCATCCAACAGCCCCTTGCTACATCCTCCATTTCCTCAGCATCCTTCACTACATTCCCTCCTTTCTCCTTTCCCCATTTTTTTTCCCTCTCCCTTTCTCTTTCTCCCCTTCCCAGAGTCCCCTTCTCCCTCTCATCTTCCCCTCTCTCCTTCCCCCTCCTCTTTCCTCCTCTTCTTCCCCTATCTCTTTTTTCTCTCCCCTTCCCTCTCCCATTTCCTCCCTCCCTTTCTCTTCCCCTTTCTTCCCCTCCCCTTCTCTCTCTCCCATTCCCCTTTTCCTCTTCTCTCCCCCTTCTTCCTCTCCGCTTCCTCTTTCCTTCCTCCTCTCTCATTCCCCCTCTCCCCTTCCCTCTTCCCTATTCCCTCTCCCCTTTCCTCCCTCGCCTATGCGTACCCTATCGTAACAGACGTTCAGCTTTTAAGAAGAAACCCAAATGGTGAATAACGAAATTCAAAATAGCCTATCTCTTAAAAAATGCGTATACAATAGATACATATCAACTCAGAGTTAGGCTGACAAACTAGAGTTGGACAGAATTCGCCGCGAAACCAAGAAATTAATAAAAGGAAGCAAGAAAAATCTTGAAGAATATATAGCGGAAACAAGTAAATCTAATCCTAAAGAATTGTTTAGTGATGTAAATAATAAAAAAGTCACTCACTTGTGGTATCGGACCGCTTGCTAATGATAATGGAAACCACACGAACGATGAAAATTAAATGGCTACAATCCTAAATAACTTTTTCGCATCCGTATTTACCGACGAAGATTGTTTATCATTCAACCGCCGGAGGTTAGAAGGACCGAAAAGATGTTAAGTGGCGTGCTCATCGTAGAAAGTGACATTTTACGCACAATTGAAAAGATTAAAGTAAGCAAAGCTCCTGGTCCAGACAAAATTACTCCTAGGGTCTTAAGAGAAATCAAACATCAAATTTGCAAATCGCTCTCCATCATCTTCAATAAATCTATAACAGCTGGAAAAGTTCCGTCAGATTGGAAACTTGCAAATGTCACACCAATTTTCAAAAAGGGGGACTAGTCTCATCCAGGAAACTATCGACCAATTAGCCTGACATCGATTGTTTGTAAGTTAATGGAGACTATCATTCGCGACAATATGATGAAATTCTTCGAAGAAAATAATATAATAAATAATTCGCAACATGGCTTCCGTAGTAAACGTTCGTGTTTGACTAACTTACTTGATTTTTTTCACTATATTTTTGAGGTGTTCGATGAAAGCAGGTCAGTAGATATCATATATCTGGATTTTCAAAAGGCATTTGATAAGGTCCCCCACCAACGATTGCTCAGCAAACTACTGGCGCACGGTATCTCGGGTAACATTCACAATTGGCTTGCGGACTGGCTCTCTGAGCGGAAACAGAGAGTAGTTCTAAACGGTACAGTCCCTCACCTTTCCCTTCTCCCCTACTCACTTTCCTGTCTTTCCCTTCTTCCCCCCCCGTGTGTACTCACGTAGGTAGCGGGGCAGCACGTGGTACCAGGTGACGGGCGCTCCCCTGATGGCGCCCTTCACGCACGTGATGTTGATGTCGCTGCCCGCCTTCATGAAGATCTCCCTGGGGCCGGTGATGCGCGCGCTGGGGACTGGGGTGAGGGGAAGAGGGGTTAGACATGAGTTGCGCTGGGTACTGGGGGGAGAGGGAGAGGAGAGAAGTTAATTAGACATGAGTGGCTTGTTCATTGCACTAGCGATAAGGGAGGGAGGGAGGGGGGTATGGTGAAGAGGAGGAGGAGGAGAAGGAGGAGGAGGAAGTGGAGGAGTAGGAGTAGGAGGAGGAGGAACACACACAAAGTAACACAAAGGAAGAACAAACAACAGCAGACCTGCTGGTCCTTACGAGGTTGTTTGTGACAAGCTACACTAACTATCTAATCAAAGGTGGAAGATGAAGGACAGCAAAGGCGAAGGCTCCTCCCCACCCCCCCATCCCTCCAGCCAAAGCTGGCAGGAAAGGAAAAAGAACCATGCAGCATGGAAAAACTGCATGGAATTTATGTAGGAAAGAGGAAAGAACTACCATTACTGCTACCACTAACCGGGCGATAAAAGCGGACAAGGACACCAGTATTCGAAAGAACTTAACGTTATTACGACAATGAGTAATATCTTAGTTGCTGGTTAGATTCCAAACACTTGTCTAATCTATTCTTGCAGGCCGTAACTGTTGTACTATCAACGACATCACAGGGTAGAGAGTTCCAAACATTAACGACTCGATGTAAGAAGTGTTTGGCTTCGTGCGACGAGAATCTTTTACTTAACGTTAATATGACAATGAGTAATATCTTAGTTGCTGGATGGATTCAAAACACTTGTCTAATCTATTCTTGAAGGCCGTAACTGTTGTACTATCAACGACATCACAGGGTAGAGAGTTCCAAACATTAATAACTCGATTGAAGAAGAAGTGTTTAGCCTCGTGCGACGATAATTTTTTACCACTTATCTTCAAATTGTGATTTCTTCTTGTTCTATTTAATCGATCAATTGTAAAGTAATCTTCCGCATTAATATCACTGAATCCTTTAAACATTTTAAACACTTCTATTAGATCGCCTCGCATTCTTCGTTTTGATAGGCTGAATAAATTTACTTCTTTAAGCCTTTGTTCATATGACAAATTTCTCAACCTAGGAATCATCTTTGTTACTCTTCGTTGGACCCGTTCCAACTTTTCTATGTCTTTTCTGTAGTAGGGAGACCAAAACTGTACACAGTAGTCTAGACGGGGTCGAACCAACGAATTATACAGTTTCAATATTACTTTTTCCGATTTATCATTAAAGACTCGTCCGATGAAGATAACCAATTTGTTTGCAGTTTTAACTACCTCTGAACAATGCTGACCGGGCTTTAAATCGCTTGATATAGTGATTCCAAGATCCTTTTCTTTACTTACCGCAGAAAGTTGTTGGCCATTCATTACTTACCGAACGCGATTGTTATTTTTTCCGATGTGCAACACTTTACATTTCTCAACGTTAAATTTCATTTGCCATTGATTGGCCCAACGTGCAAGTCGATCTATATCTGATTGTAAAGCTTCTTCGTCGAGTATCGCAGTTACTTTACTAGCAATTTTTGTGTCATCAGCAAATTTTGATACTTTGCAAGTGAGCCCATCATCGATATCATTAACATAAATTAAGAAGAGCATGGGGCCAAGCACTGATCATTGAAGTACGCCGCTTTTGACATCGAGCCAGTTAGATGTAACACCGTTTAGAACTACTCTCTGTTTCCGCTCAGAGAGCCAGTCCGCAAGCCAATTGTGAATGTTACCCGAGATACCGTGCGCCAGTAGTTTGCTGAGCAATCGTTGGTGGGGGACCTTATCAAATGCCTTTTGAAAATCCAGATATATGATATCTACTAATCTGCTTTCATGGAACACCTCAAAAATATAATGAAAAAAATCAAGTAAGTTAGTCAAACACGAACGTTTACTACGGAAGCCATGTTGCGAATTATTTATTATATTATTTTCTTCGAAAAATTTCACCATATTGTCGCGAATGATAGTCTCCATTAACTTACAAACAATCGATGTCAGGCTAATTGGTCGATAGTTTCCTGGATGAGACTAGTCCCCCTTTTTGAAAATTGGTGTGACATTTGCAAGTTTCCAATCTGACGGAACTTTTCCAGCTGTTAAAGATTTATTGAATATGATGGAGAGCGGTTTACAAATTTGATGATTGATTTCTTTTAAGACCCTAGGGGTAATTTTGTCTGGACCAGGAGCTTTGCTTACTTTAATCTTTTCAATTGTGCGTAAAATGTCACTTTCTACGATGAGCACGCCACTTAACATCTTTTCGGTCCTTCTAACCTCCGGCGGTTGAGGTGATAAACAATCTTCATCGGTAAATACGGATGCGAAAAAGTTATTTAGGATTGTAGCCATTTCATTTTCATCGTTCGTGTGGTTTCCATTATCATTAGCAAGCGGTCCAATACCACAAGTGAGTGACTTTTTATTATTTACATAGCTGAAAAATTCTTTAGGATTAGATTTACTTGTTTCCGCTATATATTCTTCAAGATTTTTCTTGCTTCGTTTTATTAATTTCTTGGTTTCGCGGCGAATTCTGTCCAACTTTAGTTTGTCAGCCTCGCTCTGAGATGATATGTACCTACTGTATACGCGTTTTTTAAGAGATAGGCTATTTTGAATCTCGTTATTCCACCATTTGGGTTTCTTCTTAGAAGCTGAACGTCTGTTACGATAGGGTACGCATATGCTTATGGCATTGTTCAATATTGTGGTGAAGGCCCCCCAAGATTTATCAATATCTGTTTCCGCCGTGATTTCAGTCCAGTCAGAATTATTTAGAATTGATCGGAGTCTTACGAAATTCGCTCTCTGATATAATCAGGCACCTTTTCTTTACAAGGAGTTACTTTACTTTCTTTCATATTGATGCTGAATGTGATTGTTCGGTGATCGCTAGAACTAAAAATTGGACCAACATTTACTTCGTTAACTAGATCAGCTGTCGTTGAAAAGATAAGGTCAAGTATATTATTTTCCCGAGTCGGTTCTTGAACGTGTTGATGTAAATCACTTTCTAGTAAATTTGTGTACAGGTCGAGCCCTGTATGACAGTTCAACGGTTCACCCCATCTTTTCACTGGCAAGTTAAAGTCCCCAACAATTACTGCCTCGCAACTGCTACTTGTTTCTAATAATAATTCACTTAATGCGTGGTCGATATCAAGAGACTGCCTTGGCGGTCTGTAGATAAGTCCAATTACTATTTTACGAGATTTATTTTTAATTTCAATGAAGACCGTGTCTACATTGGTTATAATATCTGTTTTCACGGATACTGGATGGAGAGAGTTGTGGATATAAAAAATAACGCCTCCACCCTGTCTGTTCTCTCTTTCATGACTAAAGATGGTATAACCCGGTAATCTATATTCCGCAATGAAATCTCTATTTGAAGTGTCTATCCAAGATTCTGTGACTCCGATGATGTGATAATGATTTGTAGCTGCGAGGACTTCTAAGTCTTCAAATTTGTTACGTAGGCTACGAGCGTTTACATAGCAAGCTTTAATGTGATTCGAGTCGGGAGTTTTGCGGGTTGAGTGCTGCTGGTGTTCTCGCCTCCGCGTTTTTTGGCTTTCGAAGAGCCACTTGGTCACAGAGCAGCCTCCCGAAACGGGCTGCTCCAACAGGGTTTAAGTGAATGCCATCAGGAAGGAACAAGTCTGAATCGTAGTAAAAATTGTTCCACAAGTTAGCGAACTGGACGTTTTCTTGTGAGCAAAGGGACTGAAGTCTGTTGTTTGTGCTGAAGGCCTTACTGTAAAAGCTAGATTCGACACCGACCCTCGGGAGGATTCCTGAGATTATGATGTTACTGGCATCCGTTTTACGTTTATACTGCTTGATCATGCGGCGGTATTTCTCAAGCTGTTCCTCAGAAAGGGTTGTCTTTACGTCATTTGTCCCCGCGTGAATGACAAAGAGGGTGTTTCGGTCGGCATTTCTCGTGACATCATCGCACGCTGCGGTGATGTCGTCCAGTCTGGCACCTGGATAGCAGTAACGTTTTCTGCGGCCGTTTGATGAACGACCACAGAACTCAACCAGCTGGCCACGCACCATGGAGTCCCCAACTAGGCGAGTCTCGAACTCATCCTCCATGGTGTCTGCCAGCACCTGGAACCTATTGAAGGTAGTGGGGGTCAGTAAATCCTTGGTTGCCTGCTTCGGTTTGGCTCCATTCCTTACAGGTTGGAACCCGACATCCTGTGAAGCAGGAAGAGAAGCGTTAAGTGGGGCAGGCTGGAAGTTGTCCTGTGAGGCAGGCTGGGAGTTAGCCTGTGAAGCAGGCTAGGGGTTAGCCTGTGAGGCAGGCTGGGGGTCAGCCTGTGAGGCAGGCTGGCGGTTGTTCTGTGAGGCAGGCCGGGGGTTAGCCTGTGAGGCAGGCTGGGGGTTAGCCTGTGAGGCAGGCTGGGGGTTAGCCAGTGAGGCAGGCTGGGGGTTATCCTGTGAGGCAGGCTGGGAGTCAACCTGTGAGGCAGGTAACACGTCCTCCCGTGAAGCAGGAGGGTCATCTGGAGAGGGCACAGTCTCAGTGGAGGGCCTCTCCACCATCGATGGTGGAGTCACTGCCACATTAGTTAAAACAAATTCCTGAAGGGCTACAAATTTCTTTTCAAGATCATTGTGCTTGACTTTCCATTCAGTAACAGCCTTCTGAAGATGTAATCTTTGAACGCAGAGGCGGCAAGTTTTACTCAGCTGGAAGAACTGAGCTGCAAAACGTCCGGGACAGACGTCACACTTAAGGTTCGAAGGCATTGTTAGAAATTTAAGCGAGTTAACAGTTTGGGCAAATATTAAAAGCGCTTTCGAAATAACTTAAATTGTGACCATAAATTGAATTGTATAAAAATTGTGCATGGAAAATAGATACTGCTGTGTTAGATGCCTCCAACACTGGGAGTTCGCTCCCACAGGGTCTTGAAAACGCCTCAAAGACCAATCGCTTGTCCTGAGCCTCGGTGGAGGTGGAGAAACAGGAGGAATTACATTTATAAAGGAATTGTGGATCTACGATGCGGTTAAACAGTCGAAGCAAATGTGGAGAGACAACAATAAAGGCGTGGAGAAACAGATGGAGATTACATTTCTTCTAAGGTGTGGAGGGAGAGAGATAAAGAGGAGGAAGAAGTGGAAGAGAAAGGAGGAGAATGAGGAAAAAATATTTACAGAAGTGGGAGAAAGACTCGATTGCAGGGCAAGGAATTGGAGGTGAAATTGGAGTGAAAAAAGGAGGAACAAGAGATGGAGGAGGAGGAGGAGGAGGAGGAGGGACAAAGATTAATAGGAGGTTGACAAGGTTGGTGAATCTGTAGGACACGGAAGTGGAGGTAAATATTTTACAGACGAATCCTAAAACAAACGGGCAAGTGGACTAAATGGGTGACTAAAGATAAGCGGTGAGACACCAAGAGGTCGTGTGGATGAAGAGAATGAAGAGGACGAGAAGAAGAAAGGAGACAAAAAAAGCAAATCACGGAAACATTGTGTAGTGTAAAAGGAAAACAGTAAACATGAGGTTCTAGAAAAGAAAGATTTGATAGTAACAAAAACAAAAGGAAAGAAAGATCGAAAAAAAACGAAGGAAGGAAAAAAGGAGTTTTAATATGTTCAGAAGACATTGAAAAAGCGAGGAAAACAGAAAATTCGACCGTAAGAGAGCTGAGAGAATTGAAAGCACAGAGAGAAAAGAAATAAGGAAGGCAAGAGAGACAGAAAACAGAGAGGAAATAAGGAATAAAATAAAATAAACATGATCAGGAGGGAAAGAAGACGAGAAGGGAAAGCAGAGAAAGACAAGCGAGGGGAAGGTGTGCGACAAAAAGTGGAGAGTAAGGAAAAAGTGGAAGATGGAAGAAGGAAGTGAAGGAAAAGTCAATGAAGAAGGGGAAAGGGAGAAGAATCAAGGAAGAGGCAGTGATGGTGAGGGCAACGAAAATAAGGAGAGGAAGAAGGAGGAACTAGGAAAAAGGGAGATAAGGAAAAAAGGCGTTGATGAATGATGGAAAAGGGCGAAGGAGAAGAAGGATTAAGAGGAGAGATCAGAGAAAGTAGATTATGAATGTCAGAGGAAGAAAGGAGGAGGAAGAATAGAGATGAAAGGAAGAGAAAGGAACGAAAAAAGAAAAGGAGAAATAGACGGACAACGAAGAGTAAGAGGAGAATGGGAAAAGACAGAACATTCAAGTGCTTAAAAAACTATGAGAATGAAAGAAAAAAATATAGAAAAGGTAAATGACAATAGAGCTACAAAAGGAGAAGTTACAAAAAGAAGAGAACAAAAGAGAAGAATGATACAAAGATGAGGTGTTTTAGAAGGGAATTAAGTAAAAAAAGAATGAAATGAAAAAGGAAAAATGAAATATTACAATTAATGAGAGGTTATGATGATACAAAATTAGGATAAACGCAGTAGATAAGAAACAAAGCAAAGAAATATAGACATTGGAGAAACAGAAGAAGCACGAAGAGAGAAAGAATAAAGGCGAATGTATGTTTATTAAATAAGGAAATGGAACGAAGATAAGGCAACGAATAAATGAGGGAGGAAGGGGAAGAAGATAACAACCAAACTAGGGAACTGGAGAGAGAGAGAGAGAGAGAGAGAGAGAGAGAGAGAGAGAGAGAGAGAGAGAGAGAGAGAGAGAGAGAGAGAGAGAGAGTAACAATTAAGATCTCGTATTATCAAACCAGATTATATAGAACCTGATTTACATAGATTTACATAGAAAATCAGACCACACAGACCCCATGGTCCAGACTAGGTGGCCTGTCCTTAAATCTAAGTGATTTTACATTAATCAGATGGCTCCAAAACGTTGCTTTTCTACTCTAGTTAATATTAAGTTCAAGGAAGTGACGGTCGAGCTTGTTTTTAAAGGAGTCAATCGTGTTACACTGGACCACTGATGGTGGGAGCTTATTCCATTCTCGCACTACAACGTTGGTGAAGAAAAATTTGGTGCAGTCTGAATTTACTTGTCTACATTTGAGTTTTGTGCCATTGTTCCTCGTTCGCAAAGTGTCATCGATCATAAACAATTTTGATCTGTCTACATTCGTGAAACCATTAAGTATTTTAAAACATTCGATCAGTTTTCCTCGGAGGCGACGTTTCTCAAGAGAGAACATGTTAAGGGTGGAAAGCCTTTCTTCGTAGGATTTGTTGCGCAAGGAAGGGATCATTTTTGTTGCTCGACGCTGAACACCTTCTAGTTTAGCAATGTCCTTTGCATGGTGGGGAGACCAAAACTGTACCGCATATTCCAAGTGGGGTCTGACTAAACTATTGTAGAGCGGAAGTATTACATCTTTATTTTTGAATAAAAAGTTTCTTTTAATGAAGCCCAACATTCTGTTCGCTTTATTTGCTGCATCGATGCATTGATGTGAGAATTTGAGGTTTGATGCGATTTTAATCCCCAGATCCTTAACGCATTGAACACTTGTGAGTTTAACGCCGCGTATTTCGTAATCGAACTTCTCATTTTTTGTTCCAACTTGAAGGACCTGGCACTTGTCTACGTTAAAGGGCATCTCCCATTTATCCGACCAAGCTGAAATTTTGTGCAAATCCTCTTGGAGGCTTTGCCTGTCTTCGTCAGTGAGAACCGAGTTACCAATCTTTGTGTCGTCTGCAAATTTACTAATGCGATTATTGAGTCCAACATCCACGTCGTTGATGTAAATAATGAAGAGCACTGGGCCAAAAACCGAGCCCTGAGGGACGCCACTAGTGACCGGCGCCCACTATGAGTTAAATCCGTCAATCACTACTCTTTGTTGTCTGTTGCTCAACCAATTCGCGATCCATTGGTTTACTTGACCGTCAATGCCTATTTGATTTAATTTATAAAGTAATTTATGATGTGGGACTTTATCAAACGCTTTCTGGAAATCAAGATAGACTACGTCCACTGATTTGGTTACGTCATAAATTGAGAAGAGATCGTTATAAAAGGTCAGTAGGTTTGACAGGCAGGATCTTTTGTTACGGAAGCCATGTTGTGAATCCCCAATTAATGAGTGGCTTTCGAGGTAACTCACAATTTTGTCTCTAATTATGCTCTCGAGTAGCGTACCTACAATTGAAGTTAGACTAATGGGTCGGTAGCTACCTGGTATTTTTTTGTCTCCTTTCTTAAAAATCGGTGTCACGTTACCCTTTTTCCAATCTGAAGGGACGATGCCTTGTCGCAAGGACATATTGAATACGGTAGTGACGGAGGAGAGTATTTCGCTCTTTGTTTCTTTAAGCAGTATAGGATATACTTTGTCGGGTCCGGGACTTTTATTTGTTTTAAGTGAATGGAGAGCTTTAAGGACTTCATCGGTTGTTATTTCAAAATTAGGCAATGCATGCTCGAGATTTACAATAGTACTGGTGTTGTTGGAAGCGAGAGGAAGACTGTTAGTATTAAACACCGATGAAAAGTAATTGTTTAAGAGGTTTGCAATGTGTTGGCTGTCAGTCACTAGTGCACCGTCGCTGTTTGTTAAAGGTCCAATACCACTTTTGATCGCCTTTCTGTTGTTTATGTAACTGAAGAAAGATTTCGGATTATTTTTACAGTTGGCTGCAATATTTTCTTCATATCTACGCTTTGCCTGACCTACTAGTTTTTTTACTCGTCGCCTGGCATCATTATAAAGTCTAATGTTTTCGGGCGTGCTTTGTTCTTTCTTTAACCTGTAAAACAATTTTCTCTCTCTGATGAGAGAGAGAGAGAGAGAGAGAGAGAGAGAGAGAGAGAGAGAGAGAGAGAGAGAGAGAGTAACAATTAAGACTTCGTATTATCAAACCAGATTATATAGAACCTGAAGAGAGAGAGAGAGAGAGAGAGAGAGAGAGAGAGAGAGAGAGAGAGAGAGAGAGAGAGAGAGAGAGAGTAACAATTAAGATTTCGCATTATCAAACCAGATTATATAGAACCTGAAGAGAGAGAGAGAGAGAGAGAGAGAGAGAGAGAGAGAGAGAGAGAGAGAGAGAGAGATGGTTAAGAGTTAAGGAAATTGCATGAGAAACAGAGGCCAAGAGAAAGGAGACGGAGGAAGGACGAGGGGCAGAGAGGGAGAGGAACGACTTGATTGTTTAGAGAAATACTGGAGGGATTTGGTGCCCGTGAACCCTGGTGATTGGCGCTCAAGAGGTTTTGTTGCTGTTGTTGTTGTTTTGCTACGATGAATACCCATACGTAAGGAAGGCAAATTGATAAATAACTCAATGGGTGCTAATGGAAGTGAGAAAAGGTACTGGTAGATTAATAGTAACAATAATGAGGATGATAGTAATAATGAAAATAGATGATAATGAAAAGATAATGATGTAGTATAAGTAGTAGGTGTAAAAACAGTGATGATAATGATAACAGTAGTTGTGGTGGTAGTAGTAGTAGTTGTAGTAGTAGTAGTAGTTGCATTAGCAGCGGCAGTAAAATCAGTAATAATAATAATAATAATAATAATAATAATAATAATAATAATAATAATAATAATGATAATAATAAGCTAAAAGAAAACAATGGTATGAGCTGTTGTCCTTAAATATGAATAGAAAAATTAATTTTAAAAGGAAAAGAAAGACAGAAAAGAGAATGTCTAAAAATGAAAAAAAAAAAGATAAAAACAACAAGGACGTAAATATACAAGAGAAAGACAAAACAATATAAAAGTGGACAAATGGAAAAATAAATACGAACTTCAAAAATCAAAACCAAAATAATGTAAAAAAGAAAATACGAGAAACAGGAAAATAAGGAAAGAGGAGAAAAATGTTGAGTATAGAATTCAAAGCAGAGAAAAAAGTTTAAAAAATACCAAAGATAAAAGTTAAAAATAGAAAACGCAAATATATTTCATGGCCAACTAAAGTAAAATGGAATAGAGAATTTACTGCCACGTTCCCTCCTCCCTCCGTCCCTCTCTCTCCTTCCTTCCGTCTCTCACATTTATCTTCCCTTTCCTTTCCTTCCCTTCTCTCTCTCTCTCTCTCTCTCTCTCTCTCTCTCTCTCTCTCTCTCTCTCTGCCGCCAAGACAGTCGCGAAGACCGTCGGCCAACTCCTTGGCAACTGTCGGCCAGCTCTCGGCCAACCAGATGACAGACAATCTGGAAGACTGTCGGCCAATCGGTCGGCAGATTCGTGGTTGTCGTAGACATGGCGCAATTTAAAAAATAAGACCGTTGAGACTCGTCTTGAGACTAGTTGGCAGCATGGTGCAGACATTCTGCCAACTAGCTGGCCGAATGTCCCAGACAGTCGGCAATCATGGTAGCCGACACCAGGACGCCAAAAAATTCTTGGAGCGTAGGAGCCGACTTGTCAAATGCAGAAGTCGCTGGGTTGTCGTGGCCCAGAGTCGGCACAGTGTGAACGGAGCTGAAGACAGAAGCCATCATCTATCCCTCCCACTCCACGCACGCCTCCCCCTCCTCCCTGCCCCGTCCTGCTCCCTCATTCCCCACCCTTACGCCACACCATCACCACACCATACACCAAACACACGCACTGCCGATATGTCAGACTTGTGATGCTATATTGTCTATCAGTCAACTCATCTTGCACTGCAGTAGATTTACCCGTGAACGCAGTCCACTGGTAAACTACTGCAGAGCGAGGGATATTCCCATCACCTTGGACGCAGTTCTTGGGGATGGGAATCCCGAGGTGACCGATATATTGATGCTTTTCTTAAGAGAGACCCACTTGATCGACGAGATGTGACGACACCATATATATACATTTTTTTTTTGGGGGGGGGTTCCTAATTTATATTATTATATATGAAATATAAACATAGTATTATGGTTATCCTACATATACCTTATGTAAACAAATGTACTATTACTGTTGTGGTCCACGTGATAATCAGCAGGTGATACATATAAAATTGATATATATGTTATCTCATTTTTATATGCGATGTTGGTCTATTGCTGGGCCACACAGCCCTGTGTGTGTGTGAATGTGCTACTCCTGTGTGCCCGCCCACCCCTACTTGCTAGCTTTGGATAGGCCCCCTTAAGCCCCGTTCACACTGTGCTGACTCTGGGCCACGACAACACAGCGACTTTTCCATTTGACAAGTTGGTTCCAACGCTCCAAGAATGGGGGGTAGGTTTTATTGGGCTCTTGGTGTCATGCCGACTGTCTGGGACATTCGGCCAACTAGTTGCCAGCATGTCGTGCTAACCCTCACGACTCCAGACCCCCGTCACGACGTCGGCGCAGCATTCGGCAACAGTCTCAAGACCTCTTTCAAGACATGCCCGACCCTTTCACATCAACACCCAAGACCTCGTGTGCCCTAGAGTCGTGGGTAGTCGTGGCCCAGAGTGGGCACAGTGTGAACTGGGCTTAAGATGTATTTATTTAATCTTTTTTTTTTTTTTTTTTGCTAAGCTGTGTGGATGAGCTGAATGAATGACTGTGTGAATGATGCTGATGACAAAATAAAAATAAAAATAAAAATTAACAAAACCTAAAAACAAAAAAATATATATGTCCTAATAGCCCAGCCAGGGCTGATGCCCATAAAAAAAGCACTGTCATCTTATTAATGAACACATCCATCTGCACCACACGCCACTGTTACTTACTCAATTTGTTAGTTAGTTGGTTGGTGGGCTAGTCAGTTAATCAGTTAGTTGGTTAATTAATTAGTTAGTTAGGCTAGTTGGTAATTTAGTTAGCTCGTAAGTTAGTTTATTGGTTATTTGTTTATATGGTTAGTACTTTGTTTGTTGGTTGATTGGTTGGTTGGTTGGTTAGTTAGGCTTGCTTGCTTAAAAATGAAACAGTAAAATTTGGTATAAAGCAAAAGAAAAGATAATTTTACAGACTGACAACAAAAATGCACAATACATAGCCTACTGCAGACGAGTAATATTTCATAATCATTCATTCTGCATACTCCCCTCACACACACACGCACACCTCCTCACACACACACACACACACACACACACACACCTCACTCACCTTCCTCCACCTCCAACACACCCTCAAACAAACACACACACACACACACACACACCACACTCACCTTCCTCCACCTCCAACACACCCTCAAACAAACACACACACACACACACACACACTCACTCATCTTCCTCCACCTCCAACACACCCTCAAACAAACACACACACACACACACACCTCACTCACCTTCCTCCACCTCCAACACACCCTCAAACAAACACACACACACACACACCTCACTCACCTTCCTCCACCTCCAACACACCCTCAAACAAACACACACACACACACACACACACACACACACCTCACTCACCTTCCTCCACCTCCAACACACCCTCAAACAAACACACACACACACACACACACACACACACACACACACACACACACACACACACACCTCACTCACCTTCCTCCACCTCCAACACACCCTCACACCCTGTGCCCACCCTTTCTCCATTCCAACACACCCTGTGCCAATTCTTCCCTCCCCAAACACACCCACTCACCCTTTACCCATGGCCTAATAGCCCAGCCAGGGCTGATGGCTCCCTCAAAAAAAAAAAAAAAAAAAAAAAAAAATTTACCCACCTTCACCTTACATCTACCCTTCCTCCACCCGAAGCACCTCCTCACACCCTATACCCCCCTTCATCACCTTATACCCCCCCTTCCTCCACCCGAAACACACCCACACACCCTATACCCACCTTCATCACCTTATACCCACCTTTCCTCGACCCGAAACACACCCACACACCCTATACCCACCTTCATCACCTTATACCCACCCTTCCTCCACCCCAAACACATCCACACACCCTTTACCCCCCTCCCCCCATCCACTCACCCACAACGCTGAGCCTGAAGCGGCGGAATATCTTGGGCTGCGTAGACACCTGGCACTCGTAGAGGTCGGAGTCAGTGATGGCGGGCCGGTCCACCTCCAGGCTCCAGAAGGGCGAGCCGGGCAGGTGCAGCGCGCGGAACCTCGTGTCCGTCGCGTACGTGAAGTTACCTGTGGTCAGCACGTGCAGGTCCTGGCGCCTGATCCACGACACCTGGGGGGGAGAACACCTGTTGTAGTGCGGGAGAAATGTGTGTTTTGTTTTGTTCTTGTAATGGTTGATGAGGTGCCGGGTTTTAATTAAGGGATGAAATTATTAGAGGAATATCAGGTGCTTTTGTCTGATTCATGACACCTGGGAAGGAAGAATACCTGGTTGTATGTACGGGGGGAGTAATTTTGTTTGAAGTGTTTGTAAGGTTATAAGGGCCTCATTATTATATGTGTCAGCAGTGTTGGCAAGACTGTGAATGATGTGTCTCCTCCAAGGAGACTCCTTGGTCTCCTCGGTGGCAGTGATCATGCAGGCGTGGGGCGTACAAGTCACCATGATGGTGTACAGTGATCCCCGCGCCGCCTCACGCAGAGGAATGGTTTACAGCATGGAGTCTGGAGAGCAATCCTTCGTTTATAGTGAAATATTCAGGCAGTAACAAGCGAGTGGTGAGGCGCTGACGTAGAGGTGAGGCGCCTTGTGTTGCCAACTCTCAGAGAGGTAACGTAGGGAATGCCATGATATTATAGTGGTATTATTTAACAAAAAAATGGAAAAAACTATTTATTTTGTAGCAAATTTCAATAGCAATGCTTATTACTCGATGGAAAGCGACCAAAGGTCTCTAGGTGTCAATGTAACCATGTCGGCAGAACCATCGGGGCATTGTGGGTAAAACAAAGGCGCATCGGTGACGTCACGCCGATCCCAGAGTCCCGCGTGGCGTGTACGGAGTGAGGGCGTCTCCGTGTGCCGTGCGTGTTGGGGTCCCCGGCGGGTGTGTCGCGCGTGTCGTGTGTCGTGTGGCTGGCGGCGGCGTGCTGAGGCGGCCCTACGCGAGGATCAAGGTGAGGAACGGTGTGGTGGTTCTTGCAGGAAGGGACGCGGCGTATAGACTATAGACCATAAAATAAATGAGGCAGGGGAGGCCGGTGGGTGGGATGGAGTGAGCACCCTGCCAGTTTATTCCTTCCCGTGCGACTATTCTTGATTATTACAGTGATTATGAAGCTTGTCCATGTTGAGAATCGCCTGGGGAGTGAATTGAAGGTATATAAAGACGTATAATTAGAAATATTTGAAGGAGGTTGTTCCGTGCTGTGATTGGCTGCCGGCCGTGACGTCATCGGTGCCTGGCCGGTGATGTTGACGCCGCGGCGGTGATCGGAGTGAGTCGCGCTCTGCCCCGCCCCGACGAGAGGGACGGGGCGGCGGGTGTGTGTGTAGCATGAACGGGGCCTCATTCTGACACAATGCTGAGGAATGAATGTGAAGGAACCAGGGAGCGTGAGTGTGAGGGAGTGATGAGGAGAGAATCGTCGTACCTCAGGCTGCTGGGAGGGAAGGAAGGAGGGGGAAGGGAGGAGAGGAGGGCCTTATGGTCAGCAAGACAAGCCGCAGCAAGTCTCGATAGTGTGTTAATGTTACGTAATGCATCTTTTATTATACTAAGGTTTTGTATGTAGCTTATACTTGGTGTTCATACTTAGCTCGTCCATAAGGCTTCCGGTAATGATGGAACGAGCGAAGTATCCTGAGCCCGTCAAGGTTCCGTGCTGGTGTTTCGAGCCGAGTGTCGTTCTGTGAGGACCTGAGTGAAGCTGACCGGCGCGTTTTCTCTCATCACGGCTCATTAAGCTTAACCAACTCCACCGAAACTAGTGTACTTCCCCCAACACAACCTTTTAATTCCCTATTTTTATTTGTTTTAGTATTTTATTCCAACATGTCAGTACTCTCTCTCTCTCTCTCTCTCTCTCTCTCTCTCTCTCTCTCTCTCTCTCTCTCTCTCTCTCTCTCTCTCTCTCTCTCTCTCTCTCTCTCTCTCTTTCTCAAATTTTGTTTGTTTCTTTTATTTTCTTACACCTGAATTCCCTTCTTATTCCTGAGGGTATTCCAGGATTCCACCAGAATTATGACTAAGCTTAACCAGTCATCAGGTATTTTAGGTACTCTGAATTATGCCATCAAACAAGGGACTACTCGTATAAGAGGTTGCTACACTCGCAGATTGATTGACTACTTTGGACAACAAATCACGATCGAAAACGAAACACTAGTGACTAGAGGAATACACACACCCATGACAAACCATTAACACAAACCCAGCTTGTAGTAAAGGGATTAGACCAAAAAGTGGGAGGACTGCTTTAAGTAAAATAAGGTAACAATATGATTAGCGATCTGCCACGCCCTTTAACTAGCTTGTCTTCCCCCTTGTTCTCCCTTCCCCCTCTCCTCTCCCTGCCTTTCACCCCACTATGACGATCAGCTGACTCCCTCCTATCATCAGTCCAACCAGCCAGTCGCCCTTCAGTACCCCCTCCTCCTCCTTATAACCCCAACCTCTACACCCTACCTCCCACTTCTCTTGACACTCAACCTATTTTTCTTTTTTTATCTTTCCTCCCTCCCCATATCCCGCCTTCACCCTCCCTCTTCCTCCTCCTCCACCTCCTCTCTCTCTCTCTCTCTCTCTCTCTCTCTCTCTCTCTCTCTCTCTCTCTCTCTCTCTCTCTCTCTCTCTCAAAACAGATTGGACTGGATTAGGAAGCAGCTCGCGAGAACATTATAATCCTTGGAATGAACGGAACGGGAGGGAGAGAGGCGAGGGAGTACTGAAAGGAAAGGAAGGGAAGGGGGAAAGGGAGGATAAAGGATGGGAAGAGAAGCGAGGTAGGGGAATTGAAAAGAAAAGGGAAAGGTAAGGAAGGGAAGGGGTAAGGGGAGAATAATAAGAAGAGAAGGGAATAGAGGTAGGGAAATAAAAACTGGAAAGGGAGAAGAAAGGAAAATGAGATTGAAGGAAAGGGAAGGGGACAGAAGGAAAGGAGGAAAGGGAAGAGAAGGGAGTTAGGGAAATGAAAAAGGGAAGTGAAAGGAAGGTAGTAAGTGAAGGGAAGGGAAAGGAACGGAAGAAAAGGAAGAACGAGAAGATAAAGGATGAGAAGAGCAGGGAGATAGAGAAATGAAAAAGAAAAGGGAAAGAAAGGAACAGGAAAAGAAAGGGGGAAAGGGAAGATAACGGATGGTGAGAAAAGCGAAGTAAGGAAATTAGAAAAGGAATAGAAGGAAAGGGGGAAAGGGGATAGGGAAGATAAAGGATGGAAATAGAAACGAGGTAGGAAAGAGAAAGGCATATGATGGGAAGGGGAAGGGGAAGCTAATGAATGGAAATAGAATGGAAAAGGGAAAGAAATGAGGGAAGTAAAGAAGAAAGATAGGAAGGAAGAGAGGAGAGAAAAGAAAAACAAAAATGGGGAGGCAGAAAGCAATTAAGTAAAGAAGAGAGGAAAGAGGATATCAAGTTAGAGAGGAAGGGTGGACGGAAGAGAGGAAAGCATAACAAAAAGAGGGAGGAGGAAAGGAAGAACGAAGAGAGGATGAAAGGAAGGATAATTAGAGATGAACTAAAGAAAAAGATGGTAAGGAGAATAACAAGAAGTAGAAAAGAGGAAATGATGAAGAGAGAATGGGAGGGAGGATAACAAGACAGTAAGTAAAGAGGACAGAAGGGAGAGAATAACAAGAGAGGAAGAGGAGGGAGGAACAGAGAGATTTCTGAATACAGTTGGTTGTCGCTCCCCTCCGGCTCCCCCTGGTGCTGACCGTCTGTGCTGTGCTGACGCTTCGCCGCTGTGCCGTCAGTCCTGTAGCGGTCCTGTCCGGTGGTCAGGGTCGGACTGGCCTATGTGCCCGTGTGCCAATGGCACGTGGGCCCCCCAAGGTACATGGGCCCCTGGACGGGTACTCATGCTATGTCATATAATAATGATTAATTGCCGTAATGAGTAAATGACATTTTGGTAGTGCCTGCACATACTGATATTATCTTACTAGACCAACTAATATTATATTGGTTGGTCAAATTAAATAAACTAATTAATTACTGCCAATGTGTATCATTTGAATATTTTGATATTTTAGTTTATATGGGCCCGGGCCCCCTCCAGCCACTAGATGGCACGGCCCCCTTAAGCACCCCAGTCCGACTCTGACTAGTGGTGGTGGTGGTGGTTATTTGGTTGCTAGTTTGGGTTTGTAGTTGTTTTTTTCGTTTGTTTCTGGTTTGTTTGTGGTGTGTTTCTGGTTTGGTTTGTGTTTCATTCCTGTTGTCGTGTTTTGATAGTTTTTTTCTTAGTAATATTTGGTCTTCGTTATATTTTTAGATTACATTGATGTCTTATTTAGTGGAGTTTGCGATTTTTTTCTTTTTTTTATTCTTTCAGTATTTCAGTTTTATGTCAAGTGCTCGATACACGCTTATCTTTTTTTATGATTTTTTTTTTGTTTTTTTACTCCTGTAGTTTTATTGCGCGTTATTTTATTTATTTCTAATGTTAATGCTGTGGTTTTTGTTTTGGTTTTTTCCTTCGAGTATTCAAGATTTTTGTTCCAGTTTTCAGTTAGTTTTCTAATATTTTTTTTCGTTTCATTCTGTTTCTACCAAAGTATTCAGTGACATTTTTAATTCCCTCGGTATTTTTTTGTTTCAGTATTTTTTTCCAACATTTGAAGTGCACTCTTTCTCACTCCTTTTTTTTTTCTTTCTTTCTCCATCTCTGTATCTATCCATATTTTTCTTTTTCTTCAACTTTTTCTCGCGTACTTTTTATTGGTTCTTTGGTGGCATATTTGTGTTATTTCTATATTTTTTTCTCAACTGAATTCCCGTCCTGTTCCCGTAGCTCATACATTCCTGCGGGTATTCCGGGACTCCACTTTTGCTGCAGGATTCCTGTTTGGGTTCTGAAATTCCTGCAGGATATCCCGAACGACTGTTTTTATCACATCGCTCTCCTTTCCTCCTCTACTCCCAGCTCTCCTTCTCTTCATCATTTCCTCTTTCTCTTCGTCATCGTTTTTCTAAATTATTTTCGTTTCCTTTTATTCATTCGATTTCCTTTCTTTTCTTATTCCTTTACTTCGTTTTCATTTTTTCGTTTTTCATTTCGTTTTGTTTTTCTCCAATTTTCTTTCATCTCTTGATTTTTTACTTTTCTTTCTCTCCACGCGCCTTTTTCTTCCCTTCATTTCTTTATTTTCTCTATTTTTTCTCTTTCCTCTTGTTATTCTTGGGGTTCTTTCCACCACTTTCTTAATTTTTTTTTAGCTCGTTCGTTCTTTTCCTCTTTTCCTCACTTGCTTTTTTAACTTTTGCTTCAATTTATATTCCTCTGGTTAGTTTTTGTCTACTTTCCAGCCTTTCGTTTATTTTTTTTCGTTGCTTCCTCTCCTTTTCCTCCTCCTCAACTTTTTTTCTTTTCTCATCCTTTCACTTTTTATTTCCATTATCATTCAGTTTTCTTCTCCAATTTTTCTTTAGAAGTCATTTCTCTTCTTTTTTCCGTTTCTCTTCAGCGATCTTCTTTCCATTTTCTCATTTTTCGCTCTTCTCCTTTCTCTTTGCATGTTTCACTCTCTTCCTTCTCTCCCTCCCTCTCTTCCAATGTTTGACAACACTCTCCTACCTCTCACTTAACCTCCTTTCCTTCCTTCCTTCCTTTCTTCCTTCCTTCCTTGGCTAGATTATTTTTGTCTTCTCTTTCTACATTTCTCTGTTTTATTATATTCTTCGTTAATATGCATCTTACATTGTGTCCATTATTACTCTATCCATCTATCTATCTATTTATCTGTTTGTATCTATCTATCTATCTATTTTATTACAAGCTTACTTTTCCCCAACACAATATTCCTTCAGTAATTTTTTCCTCCGCTTTTTTGTTCCTCTACACACATGTTCTTATTATCCCTCCCTGCTGTCCTGCATCCCTATCCAATATAGTTATGTTTCTCTCCATTTTTCGTGACGGAACTGACATCTCCCCATTCCTCATTCCTTACCTTTCCCCATCCTCCTCCTCCTCCTCCTCCTCCTCCTCCTCCTCCTTTCCTTTCCTCGTCTCCATTTTAGGTACTTCCCTTTTCTTCCTTCCTCTTATCATTCATTTCCCTCCAACTTTTCCCCTATTTGCTTTTCCTCTCCCTCGTTCCCTCTCTTCTCTACTCCTTCCCTCTCTCCTTTCACTTCCCCGCTTAATACATTCTCTATCTCTTCCTTCGTCTATTCTTTCATCACCCCTTACACTTTAACAGAACCTCTCCTCCCTTCTCTCTTCCTTTTTTTCCTTATTTTTCTCCCCCATCTTTCTCCTCTTCACTTTAGATATCCTCCCTTTCTCTTTCTTCCTCTCCTCCTCTCTTTCCCTCCAACAGGACCCTCCCTCTGTATCCTTTCCCTCATCCTTATTATCTGTTCTTCCTTCGTTTGTTTCTCCCTTCTCTCCCCTCTCCTCCTCCACGTCCTAGATAAACACTCCCTCTCGTCCTGTCTCCCCTCCCTCCCCTCTAAGACATTCATTCCTCATTCAGGTAATCTCCCATTTCTTAAGACTGATGTTGCTACTAATTACGCCAGGTGAACTTCCCTTGCCACCCTGCCCATCCTTACCTGCTTGCCCCCCCCATCCCTTCCCTTCCCTTCCCCCTTCCATACCTTTCCCACCTTCCCTTCCCTTCCTTTCCCTTCCTTTCCTTTCACTTCCCTCCTTCCCTTCCCTTTCTCTTTCTTTCCCTTCCCCTCCCCTCCACCTTTCCAGCCTTACCTGCCCCCACTCCTCCCCTTCCCCATACTGACTTATTTGTGCCACCCTTCCTCCTGTCTTCCCCTTCCCTTCTCCCGACTTTTCACGCTTTGTGCACATTTACTTTTTTTTCTACTTGGAAGCACAAACTAATTTTTTTTTTACATTATACTCCTTTTATTCACTTTTTTTTTACCTGCCCGGCCTCGGTTACCTGAGGAGTACAATACAGGCAGACTTTGTGCTCCAGTTATTTTTTCCTCACCTCCAAGGTCAACATTTTTTTTTCCAACTTTTTTACTTTTTTTTCTTGTCCGTAACGTTCGCACAGTTCCGTAGTTTCTTTCCTCCTCCGTGCAGCGCTGCGGGCCGGTGTTTTCCTCGTGTGTGACTCGTGCTGCTCTGTTTGGTCCGCCTTAACTTGTTCCGTTAATAACTTTCCGTGCGTGTGTTTTACATTTAGACTTTACTTGAACATGGTCTGGAAGGGACGAGTTTATGTGCGTTCTCGTGTTTTTCTTTTATGTGTGTGTGTGTGTGTGTGTGTGTGTGTGTGTGTGTGTGTGTGTGTGTTCATGTAACGGTATCATGTGTTTTCGGTTTGCATCTTTGTTGTATATTCGTGGGCGTGTGCTTTTAATTAGAATTTTGTTTATTTTTGTTTGCTAAGAGTATATATTGATTGTCTTGTTTGTGTGTATTTGTGTTTCTTTATGATTTTTGGTGTGTCCTCGCCTCCCTGTGTGTTTTTTTCTTAACCAGGAACCAAAACCTCCACAAATATGCATGATTTTATCGTGGATACTTTATCGTCATGTCAAATAATTACAAAAGTATAAAATTGAAGTAGGTGTGTGTTGGCGAGATAACTTTAAATATTCAGAAAGTTCTACACCAAAGATTGCATTTTTTTTCTTTTACAGGAGAAAGGTGGGTTGTGTGTGCCGCCAAGTCGCCGCGTCATGTACGTAAGTGTTGAAGTGTGTGTGTGTGTGTGTGTGTGTGTGTGTGTGTGTGTGTGTGTGTGTGTAATTCACCTCTTGGCTGCTGCGGGTCTCTCTCGAGACAGCCAGCCGTACCCCTACGGAAGAGCACAGAGCTCGTAGTACCAATCTTGTGTGTGTGTGTGTGTGTGTGTGTGTGTGTGTGTGTGTGTGTGTGTAATTCACCTCTTGGTCTGCTGCGGGTCTCTCTCGAGACAGCCAGCCGTTCCCTTACGGAAGAGCACAGAGCTCGTTGTACCAATCTTGTGTGTGTGTGTGTGTGTGTGTGTGTGTGTGTGTGTGTGTGTGTTTAAAGATTGATGGCATGACAAAATCAGCAACCACGTCAAAAGGAATATCTGGGAAACTAAACTAAACAATCGGTAAAGAAAACGAAACTTTAGCAACATTTCCCCGCTGTTTCAAGCACCGTCACAATGCATCCATCAGCTCCACCTCTTCCTCCACTGCCACTCAAACAACACACGCGTCTCTTTCTCCACCTACTCCATCACTTCCTTCTTTTCCTCCACTTCCACCGCCACTCAACCACCACCTCCATCTCTTCCACCACCTCCCCTACCACATCACTTCCACCTAGCCACCATATTCTTCTCTCCCTCCACCTCCTCCACTACTTCCATTTATTCCTCCACTTTACCCACCACCCAATCACCACCTATTTTCATTCTTCCACTTTCTCCATCATCACCACCCCCATCTCTTAAAATTCCCTCTCCTCCACCCTTTTGCCATGTGGTCACTCAGCAGAGAGACGGGTGACAGTGTATCAGATGGGTGGGAAAGTGGATGACTTGGTTGTGTGTGAAGCGGGTGACGGGAGAATGGGTGGGGGGTGAGGGGGTTAGGTTTGTGAGAATGTGTGGATGGGTGAGGTGAATGGGAAAATTAATTAATGGGTGAGAAAATAGGGAGATATGGAAGGTTGGGAGGAAGGGGGTGAAGGGACAGGGGAAGGGGAGCAGTAATCGTGGGAGGTATTCGTTTTCATTGTCGTTGATAAATGACGCGTGGATGCAGTTTCATTGGGCCCCTTTTGAGAGAGAGAGAGAGAGAGAGAGAGAGAGAGAGAGAGAGAGAGAGAGAGAGAGAGAGAGAGAGAGAGACTTATGTATCACTCCATCACAAAAGACTTAGAGAGTACTATCCAAGACACTATTTTCTTTCTTCTGTTTACTCACGAGATAAATAAAACAATTAAAAAAAAAAAAAACGGAATAAGGAGGTAGGACATGTGTTTCGAAGGGGTGACTGAAGTGGACTTCGGGGCACACTTTACGTCGTCTGATTCACTGCTACACAATCTATATCCATTATCATATTCCCCTCCTCTTAACTTACGTGAAGCGTGTGAGAAAATTAAATTGCCTGATGGCCCACAGGTCCTTGTTGAAGTGTGTTGTTACTTGTGAAGGAGGCGGTGGGAAGCGGAGGAGGAGGAGGAGGAGGAGAAAGCTGTGTAGGAGGGTGATAAGGTGTGTGTGGTTAATATTTTATTGTTATAATGATAAGCTACCAAAGCTTCCCTCCAGGGTGCAGATACAACAAGTTGAACCACACAAAATACCAAAAGGTACTAAAGAAAAGCAAAGGCAACGAATATTTACGAAACTGGCCAATCAGAGCCCCAAGGATGACAAATGAAATTACTGTTTTAAAAAGAGATTCACACGAGACTTAAATGTAGAAATGTTTGAAGAATGGACAATCTCACTGGGCAACTGATTCCATGAATTTGTCAACGACGGAAGAAAACATCGTGAGAATTGTGTCGTACAAAAATTCGAAGGATTAAGAGCAAGATCGTTTTGATTAAGAGCAAACCTCGTGACCCGGGCAGGAGTAAAAGGATCAGGCAAAGCATTGTGTAAGGGATGCCGATTATTCTTAAAAACTTTAAATAACACACACCAACTTGACGCCGATGATCAAGATCAAGAAAAAGTGCCGGAGAAATAAATTTAATTGAATTGATAGCTCTGTCAAGTAACTTTAAATGGCAATTGGCAGCAGACATCCAAACAGGAGCACAATACTCAAAGTGGGGCAAAATCAATGCATAAAAAGATTTGATTACAGTTGAGTCACAAGCAAATATTTTGAAACACTTCCGAAGCAAGTCTGTCTTCTGTGCAATAGTGGAAGACGTGGAACGTATGTGCTTCTCAAATGTCAGTTTAGAATCAAGAGTGACTCCCAATTAGAAGCATCCGTAATCTGTTCACCAAAAATATGCAAACAAGGATGAGGTGGATTCAAGGTACGGGATCTACTGATGGTAACGGGATGGTTACTGGTTGGGTATTGGTGGTTAGGGATAAGTGGAATATGGAAGAAAAAGCGAACGAGTAGAAAAAAAAAGATGAAACAGTAGTAATAGAATTGGGATTTTGGTAAGAGGGGGAAAAGGAGGAGGAGGAAGTGTGAGATTAGCGAAAGAGATTACAGGAAATTCATCTGGGAACAAGCAAATCGGAAGGAGAAAATGGAGGAGGAAGAAGATGAGCGAACTGAAAAGCGGGAGAAACAAGCAGAGAAGGAGATAGACACCATGCAAAGCGGAAGGAGTGGAGAAGAAGGAGGAGAAGGATGTATAGGTGGAGGAGGAGGAGAAAACATGGAAATATGGACGAGCAGGTAGCAGAAAGCCTGTTGGCTCATTGCGAGGCTGCCTGCTTTCAGTGATTTAATCAATCCGTCAGCCACAGAAGTGGCTTGCGGGAAACATGGAAACATGGAAATGCAGGCAACAGAAAGCCTATTGGCTCATTACGAGGTCGCCCGCTTGGGTGATTTAATCTGCTCGACCGCCACTTGGGGCTTGATGAGCAGATGAAAGCACCTCGATATTGAGGAGCAGATGAAAGCCCCTCGTTATTCAGTTTACTCCCGACCCAGCGAAATGACGGTCGATTATATATTTGAAGGAGTTGATGGTATTCGCATTTACTACTTCTGAAGGAAGATTGTTCCAGTGGCGGATGACTCGGTTTGAAAAGAAACTCCTTCCAATGTCTGTGTTACATCGACTCGACTGAATGGGTAAACCGTTATTTCTAGTTCTTCAGTTGGTTTACAGTTCAAAGAATTTGGAGTAATCGACGTTATTGAACTTTTTTAGATACTTGAAGACTTGAATCATATCCCCTCGTAGGCGTCTTTTCTCCAATGTAAAGAGATTGAGTCGCTTGAGTCGTTCCTCGTACGGTTGAGCACTTAAGGTTGGAATCATCTTTGTGGAGCATCGTTGAATCCTTCCCAGTAAAGCAATGTCCTTTCTGTAATTAGGAGACCAGAACTGTACTGCATACTCGAGGTGCGGTCTTACCATGGAATTATACAAGGATAGCATCACGTCTGGTGTTTTACACTCGAAGTTCCTCGCTCTGAACCCGAGCATAGTGTTGGCTTTGTTGTATGCTTTTTTACAGTGATTCGCGTGTTTCAGGTCACTGCTGATAGTGACTTCAAGATCCTTTTCCTCCTGCATCGCCTGCAGAGGTCTCCCATTCATGATGTATGTGTGGTTACTATTTTGCGACCCAATGTGCATGCCTTTGCATTTGTCAACATTAAAAGACATTTGCCATTTTTCCGACCATTCGATAATGTGATTGAGGTCTTTCTGAATGATTTCGCAGTCGGTCTTTGTGAGGGTCTCTCCACCCACCTTGATGTCATCTGCAAATTTCGATATTGTGGATTTCAGTCCTGATTTTAGGTCATTCATTTATATGATAAAGAGGATGGGTCCCAACACTGACCCTTGAGGCACTCCACTAGTGACTAGAAGCCAATCGGAAGGCTGTCCGTTGAGTAGTACTCGCTGAAGGATTGAAGCACTCCTGTACGTACTCGTGGGTACGTTTAGTTCACTCCCGACGCAGCAAAGTGACGGTCAATGCTATTTTTAAGGGAGTTGATTGTTTCCGCACTAACCACTCCTGCAGGAAGACTGTTCCAGTGGCGGATGGCTCTGTTCGAAAAATAACTCCTGCCGATATCCGTAATGCATCTCTTCGTTGAATTGTTTTTAGAGGAGGAGGAGGAGGAGGAGGATGTTAGAAGTGACAAGTGACTTCATCAGGACAGAGGGGCTGAAGGGGCAGGAAGACGTGCAGCAATGAAGGTCGAGGCGTGGCGGTTACTACATGGCGGCGACGATCTTACTGACTGATTGAATGAATGACTATGGCGATTGCGACCTTATTTGCTGATTGAATGATTATGCTGGCGATGAACTAATTAACTGACTGACTGACTGACTGAGTAACTGGATTCATACCCACTCAACTAATTAACTGACTGACAAAATGATTTGCCAACTGGTAAATTAATTGACTGGCGAACTGACAGACTGACACTTACTGACTGATTGCCTGCATGTAGCTTGGTTGGTTGGTAGGGTCATGATGATAATGATGATATTATTAACGGTAATAATGATAAAAAAATAATAATAATGCTAATAATAATACTAATAGTAATAATAACAATCAAAATAATATCTTATTGTGATACGTGACAATTTTGCTTAGAGAGAGAGAGAGAGAGAGGGATTCCGCGTCTCTTTGACCTCTGTGACGTCGGCTGTTGCAGGTCAAAGGTCAAAGGTTTCGTTGTCCGGCGTATTGACGTTGTTACTGCCTCCTCTTATTACTGTTATAGTTATTGTTGTTATTATTATTATTAGAGGAAATGGTGCAAATATGGGCTACCATTTTTTTCTCCAAATATATTTGAGTTTTAACAGCGGTTAAAGAAACTAATATCCGCAATACAAAATATGTTATGTTCACTATATGCTAAGCATGCAACGTCCTTATAAATCATTTCAGTTTTCTGTAAAATAACTTTTTTATTTAATTATGCAAAGTCACTGTTCGTTAAATGGTGGTGCGAATATGGGCTACTTATATAGAATATATTTAATGGTGTATATAAACGGGTTAAAAGTGGAAAAACTGAATGCCACAGGTACCTTTAATTATTTTTTTTTTTCATACACAGCCGTAAGTAATCACAGATGAAAGAAAACTTATTCCTTTTCAGTATTGTAATAAAATAGTCCTGTATTATTTTGTTATATGATAAAAATGTTGGAAAAATAAAACTTTTAACTTGTAATTATTTACAACAGGAACACACATATGCATCCATCTCAGCTCCTGCACATTCATTGTGTGCCCAGAGTGAACACATCATACACTGAACCCACAGTTCACCTCTTTTATCATCAGAAAAGTTCCTGTCACAGAAAAGGCAGGCAGCACCTTCATCTCCTGGCTTTTGTGTCCCACCAGGCATTTCTACACCACTGTCTCACTGTCACCGTCCTGTAAAATACCTGCACCAGGCCCACTGTCTGAAGCTTTAGTATATACTCTCCTACCAATTTGGTTGTTTATCTTTATTGGAGCCTTTTCTTTGGTCTGCTCTTCCTTGAATAAAAAATCTAAACTTTTTCGGTTTCTCCATATTTGACTTCTTTTTATATTCATTTAGTGATTTCTTGTAAGGTTTTCCTGTTATGGGACACGCCCCAGCTCTCTTCCGACCCCTGTTACTCGTCTTCTTTCTGATGGCAGGAGTCCATATCAGCACCTGGCAGGGTAGCCCATATTACCAGCATCAAGCCATATATCACATATGAGTAGTATCTAACAGATGTTTAACATTTGCTAATAAAATATATGCTGACTTTAAAGTCCAATTCTTAAACTTATCACTTGACCCTAGGAAATAAACTAATAAGGTAGCAAATGCATGGAAAAATAAAGAAAATACCTTTAAAAAAAACTTGAACATTGATAAAAATGATTATTATTATTATTATTATTATTATTATTATTATTATTATTTTTATTATTATTATTATTATTATTAATATTATTATTATTATTATTACTACTACTACATGGCTGCTGCTTTTGCTGTTTTGATATTTATTTTTGTCTTTTGTAACCCTCAGCCGTCTTGTTTGTGTTATTCGCCGTTACAATATCGAAGTTTTTATCACTACTACAATATTTAATCATTTTTTGGTCTTACTACCATAGAAGTGAGTAACGTGATTTTTTTTATTATTGCCTTTGAGCTGCTTCCTTTACTGTAAAAAACAAATGATTATATTTTTTGCTATTTTCACGTGTTAATTTTGTCTCCATTAGCACGTTTTATTTACACCATTGCCATATTTGCGTCATTTTTATCGCCATTATTTACAAGTTTCCATTTCTTTTGACGGTCCTAAATTTTAACAACCAGGATAACATTGCGTCATCGGCTTCACCTTTACATCTAAGCGTTTCACCTTCGTCATTAGTCCCCGTGATTGTATGTATGTCATCACTGTCCTGCTCACGCCCTGCTGACTGGTTCAACACAGAGGTGCATCATGAAGCAACACACCTGGGGAGAGAGGCAGGTGCACAGGTGACGGAAGGACGTATGACACTCCTCTCCTCTTTGATTCTTCCCTCCTCCTCCTCCTCCTCCTCAGTTCAATCACCCATCCAGCCATTATTTGATATGCCATTCTCTTCTGCTTTATTTAGCTTTTCCTTACCCTACTTACCTCTCCTTCCCTCTTCTCCTTCCCTCCTCCTTCCTTCCCTTTTCTTCTCCTCCCCCTTCCCCTGCATTACCGAGAAGCACTTAAGGTTCACCACACACACACACACACACACACACACACACACACACACACACACACACACACACACACACACACACACACACACACACACACACACACACACACACACACACACACACACACACACACACACACACACACACACACACATTGAGTGGTAAAACAAAATCAGTCAAAATAAGAATATGAAAAGGCAAAAAAAAAATCCAAAAAAAAAACATTAACGAGAAGAATTAAGATAGTTAAGTGATTAACATAATGATATAAAACAGAAAGGTAGATAGATACATTTACCCCCCCAAAAAGAAAACGTAGAAGCATAAACACATTCATACATACATAGAAACATGTGTTAATAGACCAATAGAAGGACAAATTGGCAGGTGGGCAGACAGACATTGACAGGCAGGCAGATGCATATACAGAAGCTCAGAACATGAAGACAGGCGAGGAGGAAAAGAGGAAAAATGGAAAAGACGAAAAGAGGAAAAGATGAAGCGAGTCAGGCCGTTATTTGCTCTTGGGAAGAACAGTTTTTATTTCTCTCTTCCTCCGATGACGAGAGAGAGAGAGAGAGAGAGAGAGAGAGAGAGAGAGAGAAAGTAGGGACGGGAGTGACAGCTAAAGACAAACAGACAGAGAGAGACAAGAGACAGGAGAAAGGTGTTGGGTTGGGAGACAGAAAATGTCTAAAATCTCTCTCTCTCTCTCTCTCTCTCTCTCTCTCTCTCTCTCTCTCTCTCTCTCTCTCTCTCTCTCTCTCTCTCCCTGAATAATTCCCGCTTGCCGGATATTACTTGAAGGTTTTTAGCTCCAGTGTGGAGGAGAGGCCAATGGAGGTTCGGAGGAAAGGAGGGGAGGAGAGAAAGAGTGGAGGAGAGGAGAGAAGGGGTGTAGGAAAGGATGGAAGAAGACTAGTTGTGTGAAGGTAGCTAGGGAGGGACTAGGGAGTAAAGGTTAGGAAGAAAATGAGGTATGATGAAATAACTATAGAGAGGAGGGAAGGAGAGAGAAAGGGGGGGGGAATGGTAGAAGGGAAAGAGTGAAGAATGAAGGGCAAAGAGGAGAAGGAAAGGAAGAAAAGTAAAGATGAGAAGGTAGCGAGGGAAGGAGGGAAGAAAACTCAGGAGAGAAAAGGATGTATGAGGAAAAGGCGGAAGTAGAAAAAGAGAGAGAAGGATGGAGCAAATACATGGAGGAAAGGATGGAGAGACGAAAGGAGAAGGGAAAGTAGAGAGGGAGGGAAGAATCAGAGCAAGAGGAAATGAAGTAGGTAATAAGTAGCAAGGAAGCGGAGGTGAGAGAGTGGGAAGGGTGAAAGAAGAGAAGGAAGAGGAAGGAGGTAAAAGGAAGGTGGGCGCAAGCTAGGCTGGGGTAGGCGGTGGCCGAAGTGATAGCGTACTGGACCCACATTCGCCGCGTGATGGACGACGCGGGTTCGAATCCTCACGCTACCACTCGGATTTTTCAGTCACCGCCGAGTGGCTTAAAACTACCCACATGCTGTCCTGAAGACCACCCATCAACCCGGACTCTAGAGGAAGCCGTCCAAGCGAATCAAGAACGAGCTCCGGGGGGCAGCATGAGCCAATGCAAGATGGCGCCACTATAAACACTCGCCTGCGCCAGAACGGGCTGGGCCGACCATCAGGCCCCACCTGGAAGAAGCCTTGGGCCGACCATCAGGCCCCACCGGGAAGATGCCTACCGGCGCAATAGGCAACAACGTAAAAAGCTGGTGAAAGGCGGGAAAGGTGTGGTATGAAAAGGGATGAAAAAGGGAGGTGCAAGAAAGTAGGAGGGGGGGGAGGAGGAGGAAGAAGAGCTAGTAAGAGATAGAAGCGGAGGGAAAAACAAAGAAGGGAAGGAGAGAAGAATAGAGAGTTAGGAGGAAGGTTGAAAGATTACGAATATATGAGGAGGGAGAAAGGGAAGACGTGAGAAAGAAAAAGAGGAGGAAGAGTTAAGAGAGAGGATAGGAGGGAGAAGCAAAGAGGAAATGAGGAAAGGAAGAAGAAACGAGATGTAGTGTTTTGTGCTACAGGATAAAGAGGGAGAAGTGAGAGGAACTGATGAAGGAGAGAAAACAAAAAAAATATATATATAAAAAAGAGATGTAAAAGATAAAGTTAGGAAGAAGGAGAAGGGAGGATGAGAGAAATGAGAGAAGATTAAGGAAGGGAGGAAAAGAGGATAGATAGATAAACAAACAAGGAAGAACATTTTGTAACGGAATGAATAGGAGGAGGAAGAAGGGGAGAAAGGAAGAGGAAGAGGAGGAGGAGGAGGAGGAGGAGGAGGAAGAGGAGGAGGAGGAGGAGAGTGTTTGAGGGGGCAGTTAGTTTGAGAGCAGGATGAAGGAAATTGAGAGGAAGGAGAGACGAGAGATAAGAGGAAGGGAAAAAAGTCTGCAGATTGGAGGAAGAATATCAGATGAGAGAGAGAGAGAGAGAGAGAGAGAGAGAGAGAGAGAGAGAGAGAGAGAGAGAGAGAGAGAGAGATTAACTCTTCCCTTTTTTCCTCATTTTCTGTTTTCTCTTTTCATATCTTAATAATTACCAACTAGGAAACTATGCAGTCTCACAAGTTTCCTCTTTCTCCTTTTTCTTGCATTCTTTCTTCTTTCCTACTTTGTTTTACTCTTCCCTCCACTCACTTTTCATTTCAATTCCATCTTTTCTCTCTGATTCCTTTTCTCCTCCTCAACCTCCTCCGTTTATGTGGAAATAACCGCGAATAATTAGAAATTAACACTTGCGACCGTATACAGGCCTCCAAAACAACAGGCTGCCGACGACATTGCCCTGTACGAAGAGCTTCACTCTCTAACACAAAGCAAAGAAGCAATAATAATCGGGGACTTTAATTGCCCTAACATTGACTTGGGACAATTGACTATAGATCAAGAGGGTAACAGGCTTATAGAAATGGTGAAGGATTCGTTCCTCACTCAAGTTGTAACTCAACCGACAAGAGAAAACAATCTGCTGGATCTGGTACTAGTAAGTGACCTCGACCTCATTCGCGACTGTGAAGTTGGTGAGAAAATTAATTGTTGCGATCACCACTTAATCCGTTTTAATGTCAACATAAGTCTCAAACTCGTAGGCAATCCGTCAGTGATACCAAACTACAAAAAAGCAAATTTCTACGTAGCCCGTGAGCTGCTTCCCCCTGCAACCTGGGACTAACTTAACCTCACCGACAATACAATCGATAACGTGTGGAACGACTTCGAAGATAAGCTTTTGGGGGTAGAGAAGGCTACAGTGCCTACAAAACCCAGGCGAGTAAATGGTGCCGTAGATCCACCGTGGATGACCAGAGAAATAAAAAGGGCAATAATCTTTAAAAAAATGGAATTATAACCTAATGAAAGAGAGTGACACAGCCGAAGCCCGTACACAGTACAACACCAGCCTCAGAGCTTGTCGCACCCTTATTCGGAGTAGTAAACGCAGCTATGAAAAACAAATAGCACGCGACATGAAGACCAACTCCAAAAAATTCTTCACATACATCAGATCGAAAAAGAAAGTAAAATCCAATATTGGTCCCCTGACAGACGAGACTGGATCTGTAAATCAGGACAGTAAACAGATGGCCAGAATCCTCAACAGTAACTTCGCTTCCGTATTCACAGTCGAGGACATCAAAACCATTCCCGAGGGCCCTGACCCGCCTAAGAGGGATCACGCCCCTGAAAATTGACTCAATATTCGACCAAGAAGTGAAAAAGTATTTGGACAAACTCGACACGAACAAGTCACCGGGACCCGACATTATGTCCCCACGGTTATTAAAAGAGCTTAAACAACAAATACTTCAACCACTCACTAATTTATTCAACCGATCAGTTCAATTGAACAAGGTTCCGGAAGACTGAAAGATTGCAAACGTAACACCGATTATCAAATAGGAGACAAAAGCGTTGCATTAAACTACAGGCCCAAAAGTTTGACATCAGTGGCAGGAAAAATACTTGAAAAGATTATTAGAGACAAACTTGTTAAGTTTCTAGAAGACAATAATGTAATCTCCGACACCCAGCATGGCTTCAGAAACAAGCGCTCCTGCCTAACGAATTTATTAGACTTCTTCCAAGGTATATATAAGAACTGGAATGCCCACATCCCCAGTGATGTTATATACCTGGACCTTCAGAAAGCCTTCGACAAGGTACCGCACGAGGGACTCTTTAAGAAACTGCACTCGGCGGGCATTGGAGCCAATCTGATCGCGTGGATAAGAGATTGGCTCACCGGCAGAAAACAACGAGTACTACTCAACGGACAGCCTTCCGATTGGCTTCCAGTCACTAGTGGAGTGCCTCAAGGGTCAGTGTTGGAACCCTTTCTCTTTATCATATATATATATATATATATATATATATATATATATATATATATATATATATATATATATATATATATATATATATATATATCAATGACCTCGAATCAGGACTGAAATGCACAATATCGAAATTTGCTGATGACACCAAGGTGGGTAGAAAGGCCCTCACAAAGGCCGACTGCGAAATCATTTAGAAAGACCTCAATCACACTATCGAATGGTCGGCAAAATGGCAAATGTCCTTTAATGTTGACAAATGCAAAGTCATGCACATTGGGTCCAGAAATAATAACCACACTTACATCATGAATGGGAAACCTCTGCAGGCGATGCAGGAGGAAAAAGATCTTGGAGTCACTATCAACAGTGACCTGAAACACGCGAATCACTGTAAAAAAGCATACAACAAAGCCAACACTATGCTCGGGTTCATAGCGAGGAACTTCGAGTGTAAAACGCCAGACGTGATGCTATCCTTGTATAATTCCATGGTAAGACCGCACCTCGAGTATGCAGTACAGTTCTGGCCTCCTAATTACTGTAAGGACATTGATTTACTGGAAAGGATTCAACGACGCGCCACGAAAATGATTCCAACCTTAATGGCCCAACCGTACGAGGAAGGACTCAAGCGACTCAATCTCTTTACATTGAAGAAAAGACGCCTAAGAGGGGATAAGATTCAAGTCTTCAAGTACTTGAAAAAAATAAATAATGTCGATTACTCCAAATTCTTTGAACTGCAAACCAACTCAAGAACTAGAAATAACGGTTTACCCATTCAGTCGAGTCGATGTATCACAGACACTGAAAGGAGTTTCTATTCAAACCGAGTCATCCGCCACTGGAACAATCTTCCCTCAGAAGTAATTAATGCAAATACCATCAACTCCTTCAAATATATAATCGACCGTCATTTCGCTGCGTCGGGAATAAACTCAATATCGAGGTGCTTTCATTTGCTCCTCAACATCGAGGTGCTTTCATCTGCTCCTCAACATCGAGGTGCTTTCATCTGCTCCTCAACATCGATGTGCTTTCATCTGCTCCTCAAGACCCAAGTGGCTGTCGAGCAGATTAAATCACCAAAGCGGGCGACCTCGTAATGAGCTAATAGGCTTTATGTTGCCTGCATTTCCATGTTCCCATGTTTCCTCCTCCTCCTCCTCCCCGATCTTTAAAAAAGGAGATAAAAAAACAAGCCAGTAATTATCGTCCCATCAGCCTTACGTCTGTCCTAATTAAACTATTCGAAAAAATAATCAGGGATAAAATGATCACTTTCCTTGAAACAAATGATTTGATAACTGATAGTAAGCATGGATTTCGTAGTAATCGGTCTTGCCTTACCAACCTATTAACCTTTTTCAACGATGTTTATACATGTTGGGACGCCCGAAGCGTTTGATAAAGTTCCTCACGTTAGGCTTATTTCAAAACTGCGTTCTCACCCTTCTTCCTCCCATTGGTCCTCTCCTTCCTTCCTTTTTTTCTCCGCTTCCTACCTGCTTTCCCCGCTCCCTCCTTTTCCCCACCCTTTCCCTTTTACCCTCTCCCTTTCCCCTCTCTTCACCCCTTCCTTTTCCCTTCTCTTCCTCCTTGCTCGCCTTTTGCTGGGTTTTCATCCTCCTCTGCTGATAGTTAACCTGTTTACCTGTTGCTTTACTTGTGTGTTTAGCCAAGTATCTGCCCGTTTTTTTTTTTTTTTATCTGTAGGAATGTGTTTTATTTTTGTATGTTATGTGTATGTTTGTCTTTTGCATGTTATTTCGGTATATCTTCTATAAAATGATATTTTTTGTTACATGTATGTATTTCATTTAATTATATAATATGCATATCTTTGTCTATTTTGTCTATTATACGCCTCCGTGGTCTAGTGGTTAACGTGCCTGGCTTCTATTCCGTGGGCCCGGGTTCGAATCCCGGCCCGGGCAATCGGCGTGCAGCTCACCCAGCTGTTCATCCTCCCTTTCGGGCTGGTCGATAAATGGGTTCCTGGGGAAACCTGGGGAAGGTAAAATGTGGTAACCCGGATGTCACACTGGCCCTGTGTCCCGGGGTAATGGGCTCCCTCCCACCACAGGCTAAAAGGCCAATGTTACGGAGATGAGTACCGAGGCCACGCGCTGCTACAGCGTATGCCCCCAACTTTACCTACCTTTTGTCTATTTACAACGTTTTATTAATCTATTTTATGTACGTCTTGTTATCAGTGTCATGTGTACTTCAGTATATGTATCGTGTGCGTTCGTCTGATGTTTCATGTTTCTTTGTGTATTTACCGATCAACGTATTTTTAGTTCTGAGCTAAAACTCTTAGGAAGTTACGTTCATATTTTGAGGATAGTATTCATGGTAAGAAATCCATGTGGTGAAAATATGAGAACGTAAATATTTACCTCCACAGTCAGAGAGGAAATCAAATGAGGGTTTTGGTGAAGAGAGAAGTTAACTTACCTTATGTATTCCTTGTCGTAAATGGAGAAGAAACGTAATATAAATTAATTGAAAGGATATAATTAGGGGTCTGGAAAAGCGATAGAATAATAGGTTGAAGACTGGGAAATTAATGGATTTAAAAATAATACCGTAGAAAAAAAGGAGTGACTTTTTGGTGACTGAAGAAGCGAGTAAAAGGAGAAAGAAATCTGAAAATAGATTATACTAAAAAAAAGTGAGAGAGAAGGGATGAAAAAAGATAAAAAATACCTTTGGACTGGAAGAAGATAAATAACAAATATTCTTGGCTGTCTCTCATTACTACAGATACAAATAAAACATATGGAGACCTTGTGGAAAATATACTAAATGAGAAAGGATTAGAGGAAAGGAATAGTAGAAGGTGTCGCCTAACACGAAAAGAAAGAATCCGTAAAAAAAGATAACAAAGCTGGTTGTCTTCAGTTATTACAGAAACCGGTAGATGAAAGGAAAGAAAGAAAATGAGGGGAGAGAAAAAGCTAAAAGGAAAGATGAAGTAGTTGAGATAAAAGAGGAGCCGAGGATCCCTTGGGTCGCCTCGTGCTCAGGCCATTACAGAGGAGGTGTGGAGGCTGAGAGGCGGCGAGGAGGCGCGGGGAGGATGCGGACGAGGAAGGAAGAGGGAAAGAAGACAGATGGAAGAGAGATAGTGAAGAAAACGTGAAGAGGAACAAACAGTAAAGAAAAATATGGAAAAAGATGATGAATGTAGTAAGAGGGAAAGGAAAATAAGAGGAAAAAGAAAACAGGAGGAAAAGGACTAACATGGGAAAGAAAGTAAGAGGGGGAGGAAGTAAGAGAAAATGGAAATTTAGTGGAAAAGAAAGTATGAGGAAAATAATGTAAAAGGGAACGGACAGTAAGAGGAAAAGGAAGAAAAGGAAAGTAGAAGGAAAGGAAATAAGAGGAAGATGAAGTAAGAGGAAGAGGATACCAAGAGGAGAAAGTAAGAGTATAGAAAGATTGCCGCCTTCCCCTCAGCACACACACCTGCCTGACATAACGAGGCGCAGGAGGAAGAGGAGGGAGAGGGAGAGAATTAAGAGACTAAACACTTTTTTTTTACAACGCTTGTATTAAACACGAGCATTATACTTTTTTCATTCTAATTGTGTTTATATCGGACCACTGCGTCGGCGGGGAGTTTTTATTGTTTTATCTTATTTGATCTTTTAATCCGTCTCTCGACCGAGGTGACTGCGCCATCAATTTTTCTCTTTTCCATCTGTCTAGCTTTGTGTTAGGCTTGGTAAAGTTGATGGAGGAGGAGGAGGAGGAGGAGGAGGAGGATAATGGGGATGAATTTTGATGGTGAATGGTGATGGTGATGTTGGTGGTGTCAGTGTGCGTAAAGTGCCTCTAGGGATGAGTGTGGTGAGTGAAGATGGTGGTGATAGTGTGAAATGAAGGTGATGATGATGTTCGTTTAGAATAAATGTTGGGTGAATATTGCAGCAGTGGTGAGGATGCTGAAAGGAAGATGGTGAGGATAGCCGAGGGGTGTTTACTGAAGAATGTGGCAGTGGTTGTGGTAGGGGTGATTAATTATTATTTTTACCTAACTCGGACACTGAAATAGGCTGTTTATTTCCATCACCACAGCTACAATCTTTCCCAACATCATTTTCTTGCCAGTAGCACCTTTTGCTAACTATTCTTTCCCTAACTTGTATGTTGGAATTATCGCATTTTCCCCAGTTCATTCATTCCTATTTTTTTTTATACTTAAGCGATGTAGTAAGATTTTTTAATTTTTTTTCATTACCACAGACTCACCCATTACAATTTGCATCTCTTCCCCTTACTTGAACGTTCTCATAAGCTTTTCTTCTCACGATCAAGGTCACGCCCACGACTGACTTGCTCCCCTGACGAACGGTGAAATAGATTAGTCCTCCTCCTCCTCCTCTCCCTACATTCCACTCCCTAAACACACACACACACACACACACACACACACACACACACACACACACACACACACCGGCTGAATCGCCTCATCACACACAGCAGTATCAGACGCATCCTCTCACTCCGCCTCTTAGCAGATGAAAAGGTAATCGGTTTAAGGTTCCTCTTCCTTGTCCATAATCCCTCAGGTAGTCTCCCCATCCCTTCCCTTCCTCCTTCCCCTCTTCCTTCTTCTCTAGTGTTATCATCTCGCCCCCCTTCATGTTTTCCGTTCTTCCTATCTTTTTCCCTTCTTTTCTTCCTTTCTTTCTTCCTCCCTTCCCTCCTGGGTTAATATTTTGTCCTCATTAATTTGGCTCTATTTTCTTCCTTGTTCATGTATGAATTTCTCTCCTTTCTGCTTTGTTGCGATGTTTTTCTTCCTTCATTCCTTCCTTTGTTTGTTCGTTTATTCGTTTTTTTTCTCCTTTTTTCTCTTCCTTTTCTCGGTCCCTTCCTTTACATATCTAACATTTCTTCACTTTTTACTTAATTTCTTTCCTTCTTCCTTTCCTTCAAGTCTCTCCTTATTTCCTTCGTTCGTTCGCTCGTTCCTTCCTTCCTCTTTCTTCCTGCCTTCTCAGTTACTTCCTTCATCATCCCACCTTCCAATATGTGATTTGCACTGATTCCTTTATTATTGCCACAGACTCTCTCTCTCTCTCTCTCTCTCTCTCTCTCTCTCTCTCTCTCTCTCTCTCTCTCTCTCTCTCTCTCTCTCTCTCTCTCTCTCTCTCTCATTTCGTGTTTTACCCTTATCTTACCTTTTCCCTTATCGTCTTTTCCCTTCAGTCCATTCATGCTTTCCTTTCCATTTCATTTTTCATCAGTTTATTCTTTTCCTCCTATCTTTCTCGTTCCTTCCTTCAATTTCTTCAACCAGTTCTCTTCTTGCCGTCCTTCCTATCTTTCTTTTCTATTATTTTCTGTATTATTTTAGTATTTCCTTCGCCTTCTGTCCATCCTTGCTTTCCTTCCTTCTCGTCTTCTTCCTCCTTTCACCTTTTTGTCCATCCTTTCGTTCCATGACACTCCACATTACCATTCGCCTCTATCTCTCCTATAGTTCATATATATATATATATATATATCTATATATCTATATATATATATATATATATCTATATATATATATATATATATATATATATATATATATATATATATATATATATATGTATATGTATGTATGTATGTATGTATGTATGTATGTATGTATATGTATGTATGTATGTATATGTATGTATGTATGTATATGTATGTATGTATGTATATGTATGTATGTATATGTATGTATGTATGTATGTATGTATGTGTATGTATGTATGTATGTATGTATATATATATATATATATATATATATATATATATATATATATATATATATATATATATATACCAAAGAGGCGATGCTTCTGGCATTTTGCTTCAGCTCGGTGGGACGACCTGAGGATGTACTTTTCCGATTTCCCGTGGAATGATTACTGCTTTCAGGATAAAGACCCCTCTGTGTGTGCCCAGCGCATCGCACAGAGGTGATTGTCTCTGGAATGGAGGCATACATTCCACGTTCTTTCTCTACTCCTCATGCTAAAAAGCCCTGGATTGATCATGCTTGTTCTCGTGCTATTAAAGATAGAGAGGCAGCTCACAAAAGCTTCCAGAGCCTTCGAACCCCCGCTAACTTTGACCTTTACATTTCAGCCCGGAATCGTGTCAAATCTATTCTCCGACTTTCCAAAACTTCTTTTCTCAATACAAAATGTCAACGCCTTGCTTCTAGTTCTTCCCGTGACTTCTGGCATCTAGCCAAAAATATCTCCTCCAATTTCACTTCTTCCTCTTTCCTTCCTCTCCTTAACCCTGACGGCAGCACTGCCGTCTCATCTGTCTCTAAGGCTGAACTCTTCGCTCAAACTTTCTGTAAGAACTCCACCCTGGACGATTCTGGGCATATTCCTCCTACTCATCCCCCCTCTGACTCCTTTATGCCTGTCATTAAGATTCTTCCAAATGATGTTTTATATGCCCTCTCTGGCCTCAACTCTCAGAAGGCTTATGGACCTGATGGAGTGCCTCCTATTGTCCTTAAAAACTGTCCTTCCGTGCTGACACCCTGCCTGGTCAAACTCTTTAGTCTCTGCCTATCAACATCTACCTTTCCTTCCTGCTGGAAGTATGCCTTTGTACAGCCTGTGCCTAAGAAGGGTTGACCGTTCCAATCCCTCAAACTACCGCTCTATAGCTTTACTTTCCTGTCTATCTAAAGCTTTTGAATCAATCATTAACCAGACGATTCAAAAACACCTTTCCACTCCTAACCTTCTATCTGATCGCCAGTATGGGTTCCTAACTGACTCCTGGTCATCCTCTCCTAGCCGTTTCGGTGAAGCCTTTGCTATTGCGCAGGACCCTATCAAAAGCCTTTGATAGGGTCTGGCACAAATCTTTGCTTTCCAGACTACCCTCCTACGGTTTCTATCCTCCTCCTTTATCACCAGTTTCCTTTCTGACCGCTCTATTTCTGCTGTGGTAGACTGTCACTGTTCTTCCCCTAAACTTATTAACAGTGGTGTCCCGCAAGGCTCTGTCCTATCTCCCACTCTCTTCCTGTTGTTCATTAATCTTCTTTCCAGAACGAACTGTCCAATCCATTCTTACGCCGATGAATTTACTCTGCATTACTTAACTTACTTTAATAGAAGACCCACTCTACAGGAACTTAACGATTCAAGGCTGAAAGCAACAGAACGCTTAGCCTCAGACCTTACTATTATTTTTCATCCCTCACGCTGGTAAACTCTGGAACAATCTTCATTCATCTGTATTTCCTCCTACGACTTGAACTCTTTTAAGAGGAGGGTATCAGGACACCTCTCCTCCCGAAAGTGACCTCTCTTTTTTTGGACACCCCTTTGACCTCTATCCAGGAGCACTTAGTAGCGGGCTTTTTTTATATTTTTCTTTGCGCCCTTGAACTGTTTCCTTAATTAAAAAAAAGAAAAACATAATTCGTCCTCTTCAGTTCGTCCTTCCTTCCTTCCTAATCCTTACCTACCTTCCTTCCTCCTTCCTCCCCCATACCACCCACCTTCCCTTCTTCCTTTCTCTTTTTCCTTCTTCGGTTCAGTCCAATCCTGGCGTATAGATGAAAGGAGAAAAATAAGAAAGCATGGATGAATGGAAGGGATAATTGATAAGGAAAAAAAATTAGGAAGGAAAAGAAGATCAAGAAAAATAATAGGAGGAAAGAAGTTTAGGTCGTGCGTGTGGGCGTGACAAGGCTGTTGTGCTGCTCCCCTCGGCGCTGGTCAGGGGCGTGAGGCCTGACAGACAGACGTGAAGCTCTTAAATGAAAGGTTTGCCCGCTACCTCGTCTCAAATTGTGACCACTCCTCTATTGGCTGCTGTGGTGGACGGTCACTGTTCTTCCTAAACTTGTTAACAGTGGTGTCCCACAGGGGCTCTGTCCTATCTCCCACTCTCTTTCTGTTGTTCATTTGGTATTGATCTTTCCAAAGTGAACTGTCCTTTCCATTCTTACGTCAGTGACTCCTCTGCATTACTCAACTTCTTTTTTAATAGGGCCCACTCTACAAGACTTAGCGATTTGATTCAAGGCTGGAGGCAACAGGAACGCTTAGCCTCAGACCTTACTATTATTTTTCATCCTCACGCTGGTAAACTCTGGAACAATCTTCCTTCATCTGTATTTCCTCTGCCACCGACTTGAACTCTTTTAAGAGGAGGGTATCAGGACACCTCTCTCCTCCCGAAAGTGACCTCTCTTTTTTGGACACCTTTGACCTCTATCAGGAGCACTTAGTAGCAGGTCTTTTTTTATATATTTTCTTTGCACTTAACTGAACTGTTTCCTTAATTAAAAAAAAAACATAATTCGTCCTCTTCAGTTCGTGTACCTTCCTTCTTTTCCTAATCACTTACCACCTACCTTCCTATCCTTCCTCCCCCATACCACACCTTCCTTCTTCCCTTTCTCTTTCTTTTTCCTTCTTCAGTTCAGTCCAATCCTGGCGTATAGAAGGAAGGAAGAAAAATAAAGCATGGATGAATGGAAGGGATAATTAGTAAGGAAAAAATTAGGGAGAGGAAGAAGATCAAGAAAATAATAGGAGGAAAGAAGTTTAGGTCTCGTGCGTGTGTGGGCGTGACAAGGCGTGGGGTGCCAGGCTGTTGGTTATTGCTGCTCCCCCTCGGCGCTGGTCAGGGGCGTGGCAGGCCTGACAGACAGACGTGAAGCTCTTAAATGAAGGTTTTGCCCGCTACCTCGTCTCAAATTGTGACCTCTGATCTGACTTACTTCATGTCCGTGTTTGTTTTTTCTTTATTTTCTTTTCGCTACATTTTCTTTTTTTTTTGTCGTTTTCGTTTTCTATTTCCTTCATTTTTCTACTTTTTTAATTTCGTCTGAACTGCTTCATTTTCTATTTATTTCATCGTCAGTTTATTCCCCCTTCCCTCTCCTCCCCTTCCTCCATTCGTCTGGTAGCCTCCCGGAAGGTCCATCAGGTAAACCGCCTCCCACGCTGCCTTGATCTCCCACATTTGTTCTCCACACTGTTAGCGGATCTAGTCTCCTTGCTGGTCTCCACTCATCTCAGGTCTTAATACCTCCACTCTACATGTACTTGTAAGCAGCGTCCTTGTGTCCTCCACCTCTCAAGCTCCACTAATTTACCATCTTATAATGTTCCATAATTTTAGCTTATCTTTACAGCGTCTTTGTATTCTCCACCTCACAGCTCCCTAACTATCCATCTCTTACCTTGCCTTACCTTACCTTACATTACCTTATCTTTTCTTACCCTATTTTACCTTCCTTACCTATTTCCTCGTCATTCTTCACTAACCTTTTTTCTCGCATCCTCCTCCTCCACCTGCCTGTCCTCACCTACCTCTGCCTCCCTCTTCTTGCTTCCTCCGTCTTTTCCTCCTCCTGCTATCTCCACTGCCCACTTTTCGTTTATCTGTCTTCTGTTTACTTTCCTTCTTTTTCCTTCATCAGTTTCCTTCTACCATTATCCTTCTACCACACTCAATTCTTCCTTGCTACCACCCTCAACCATCCAGCCTCCTCCTCCACCTCCTCCCCCTCCTCCTCCTCCTCCTCCATCAATATCCACCAAACAGAACCTCATCCCTCCACCATTTACACCACTATGTTACTGATTACGTGCCTTTCTTTCAGAATCTTAGTCCAACAGTACCCTTCTGCTAGTCTCCTATTACCTCCTCCTCCTCCTCATCATCATCCTCTTATTCCGTCCCCCAGGGTCAGGGTGCACACTGTTACTGCGGAATAATCCACATGACAAACTATTATCAGACTCACCCTGTCTAATTAAACACCTGCACCGCGAGACGGATGGAGTGGCGTTAATAGGACAATAGCAATGTGGTAATTAGTGTGTGTGTGTGTGTGTGTGTGTGTGTGTGTGTGTGTGTGTGTGTGTGTGTGTGTGTGTGTGCTGCTGCCTGACCCACCAGTTGATTTGTACGTACAATGAAAGTGTATGTTGTGTTAATTCGAGAGAGAGAGAGAGAGAGAGAGAGAGAGAGAGAGAGAGAGAAGGTCGCTGCAGTCAATACAACGTTTAATTAATGTTATATATAATGTAAACACACACACACACACACACACACACACACACACACACACACACACACACACACACACACACACACACACACACACACACACACACACACACACACACACACACACACACACACACACACACACTAATTACCACATTCCTGTTGTCCTATTAACGCCACTCCATCCGTCTCGAGGTGCAGGTGTTTAATTAGACAGGTGTACAGGCTCGAGTACGAACAGATAAAACCCCTGTCACACTGATTTTACGATCTAACAACGACAATCGGCGACCTGCGATTCGTGGGAGGTCGCACATGGTCGCGCTTGCGAGCGTCATGTGTCTCCGTCCGCCGTATGACCGATAAGGTCGGCTGCAGGTTTTGGTGCTGCGCAAAGTGTGACTGACGCACCGAACAGCAGATAATTTACATGATAAAATCTACAGCCTATCACCGTTCTGCAGCATCCTTTGAAAACAGTTGAAATGACATGTAAAAAAAAGTTGAGTCAGTTTAAGCTGGTACAAGAGAAAGAGCTGGCAATGGGCACCTCTAGAGGAAGTGAGTCCACAGAGGAAAGAGACCGAAGGAAAGCTGCAAAAAAGATGAACTATTTAAACAGACACAAGCTAGAACGAAACATGCTGCGGTTTCATTAGATATACATGACAGTTACGAGAAAGGAGTAGAAATATCAAACGGGTGAATGTATAGGAAGACAGCGTGAAAGAGAGCGGGAGAGTAACCGTAAGGATATATAGATATAATGACAAATAAATATAATGTGAGATAAGTAGAGGTATTTTTAATAGGAGGAAAAGAAGAAAAAGGTCAGTAGATATTGACTAAAGAAAATACTTACCTATACACATAGCTGAAAGATAAACGATTATGAACATGACGTAGAATCACTTGAATCGTTTGTGGCTTTAAAAAAATAAAGGAAGGAAAAAAACTGTCACTAATTAAAGGAAGGATAAAAGTAAGAGTAAAAGTAAAAGCTAAAAAAGTAATATTAAAGGAAAAAGTAAAACAATAAAAACTGAAATGATTTTAAAAAATTGGAAGAGACTTTGTTACTGTAGATAGAAAAGAAAAAGTAAAAAAGAGATAAAGGAAGAAAAAACCCTCACTATAAAAATCAAAGAAAGAGAAGCTAACCAGCCAGCGGTGGCCTTTGTCCCGCGATGCTGCAGCCCAAGAAAGGAATTTGTGTTGCTTAATTGAATTAGTGGCCGACCCTGCTACCCCTCCTGCTCCTCCTCTTCCTCTACCTCCTCGTCCTCCTCCTGCTCTTTTTTTCTTTCTTTTCTTCCCTCACTACCACCCTCCACATCCCTCTTGTTCTTCTCTGCTCTTACATCCCCTTCACTCCACCTCACCTCCCCTTCCACCACGCTCTCTATCACTCTTCTCCTTTTCCTCTCACTAACCGTCTCCACCTCCCTTCCTCTATTCGCTTTCCCTCCACTTTACCACCCTTCCTCCCGTCCTCTTCCACCATTCCTCCTCCTTCTCCTATCGCTGTCTCCTCACCTTCCTGCCCATCCCCTCCAACCAGTGATGTCCACCCCGACAGCCCCCTATTACAGTCTCCAACCATGTATGGAGTAGGTAGGAAGACACCTACCGAGCAGGCGCAAGCCACTCCCAGTGAGGTATATATGGGAGGTGAGAAGGGCTGAAGCCCTCAAAGACCCTTCCATGTCCTCACTAACCGTTTCCCTATTGTCTCACCAACACCGGAGGTAGTTCAGCATGCTCTCTAAGACAGATCCTCTCTCTATCCACACCACACTGCATTCACACAACATATACACCTTTTCCCAAAATTAAAATTTCAAAATGGCGCACATACACCAAGCCTCAGGTCCCCCGACTGGAGGACCTAAATTCCCCAGGAGGACTCCCCTTCTGGCTGCCGACCCGAGAGGTGTCTTGATAACTCCTCGAACCTCTTTCTTCTCAATTTCTGCAACATTCGCGGTATTCGCTATAATTTTCATTCTGTGGAACATCATCTCTCCTCCTCTAAACCTCACCTTCTCTTCCTTACCGAAACACAGGTTTCTGAGGCTACTGACAGCAATCTCTACTCTGTTCCTCCTACTATCTCTATCCTAAATTTCAATCCAAAGCTGGATGTTGCGCCTACGTGCGCAACGACATCACTGCTCTCGTGCCCACGACCTTGACTCTTCTGAATTCTCACCATCTGGCTAAGACTTCACTGTCATTCTATTACTAAATACATCTGTGCTGTTTATCTCTCACCTAACTCTACCAACTATGTAAAATTCTTTGACTATTTGAATTCTAAAGTGGAGCACATCTTGACCCCTCTCCTTCGCTGAAATCTCCATCCTAGGAGATTTCAATGTTCTCAGCTTTGGCTTTCATCCTCTTTCACTGACCATCCTGGTGAGCAAGCCTACAACTTTGCTATCCTCAACGACCTAGAGCAGTTGGTCCAGCACCCTACACGTATTCCCGACCGTCTTGGAGATCGGCCCAACATTCTAGACCTCTTTCTTACCTCAAACCCTTCTGCTTATTCTGTCAAACTGTTCTCTCCGTTGGGCTCCTCCGATCACAATCTTATTTCTGCATCCTGTCCTATCGCTCCTGTGCACCCTCTGGACCCACCGAAGAGGCGATGCTTCTGGCATTTGCTTCAGCTCAGTGGGACGACCTGAGATGTACTTTTCCGATTTCCGTGGAATGATTATTGCTTCCAGGATAGAGACCCTCTGTGTGTGCTCAGCGCATCACAGAGGTGATTATCTCTGGAATGGAGCATACATTCTCGTTCTTTCTCTCTACGCCTCACGCTAAAAAGCCTTGGTTTAATCATGCTTGTTCTCGTGCTGTCAATGATAGAGAGGTAGCTCACAAAAGGTACCAGAGCCTTCAAACTAATGCTAATTATGAACTTTACATTTCTGCCCGAAATCGTGCCAAATCTATTCTCCGACTAACCAAAAATTCTTTCATTAATAGAAAATGTCAAAACCTTGCTTTCTCTAACTCTTCCCGTGACTTCTGGCATCTAGCCAAAAACATCTCCTCCAACTTCACTTCTTCATCTTTCCTCCACTCCTCAGTCCTGACAGCAACACTGCCGTCTCATCTATCTCTAAGGCTGAACTCTTCTCTCAAACTTTTCTAAAAACTCCTCTGGACGATTCTGGGCATATTCCTCCTACTCATCCCCCTCTGACTCCTTTATGCCTGTTATAAAGATTCTTCAAAATGATGTTTTCTATGCCTCTCTGGCCTCAATCCTCAGAAGGCTTATGGACCTGATGGAGTGCCTCCTATTGTCCTTAAAACTGTGCCTCCGTGCTGTCACCCTGCCTGGTCAAACTCTTTCGCCTCTGCCTGTCAACATCTACCTTTCCTTCTTGCTGGAAGTATGCCTTCATACAGCCTGTACCTAAGAAGGGTGACCGCTCAATCCCTCAAACTACCGTCCTATTGCTTTACTTTCTTGTCTATCTAAAGCTTTTGAATCAATCCTTAACCGGAAGATTCAAAGCACCTTTCCACTTCTGACCTTCTATCTGATCGCCAGTATGGGTTCCGCAAGGGCGTTCTACTGGTGATCTCCTAACCTTCTTAACTGACTCTTGGTCATCCTCTCTTAGCCGTTTCGGTGAAACTTTTGCTATTGCGCTGGACATATCAAAAGCTTTTGATAGGGTCTGGCACAAATCTTTGTTTCTAAACTACCCTCCTACGGTTTCTATCCTTCTCTCTGTACCTTTATCTCCAGTTTCCTTTCTGACCGTTCTATTTCTGCCGTGGTAGACGGTCACTGTTCTTCTAAATATATTAACAGTGGTGTCCCACAGGGTTCTGTCCTATCTCCCACTCTTTTCTGTTGTTCATTGATGATCTTCTTTCCAAAACGAACTGTCCTATCCATTCCTACGCCGATGATTCCACTCTGCATTATTCAACTTCTTTTAATAGAGACCCACCCTTCAGGAACTTAACGACTCAAGGCTGGAGGCTGCAGGGCAACAGCCTCAGACCTTATTATTATTTCCGATTGGGGCAAGAAGAACCTGGTGTCCTTCAACGCCTCAAAAACACAGTTTCTCCACCTATCCACTCGACACAATCTTCCAAACAACTATCCCCTATTCTTTGACAACACCCAGCTATCACCCTCCTCAACACTAAACATCCTCAGTCTATCCTTAACTCAAAATCTCAACTGGAAACTTCATATCTCATCTCTTACTAAATCAGCTTCCTCGAGGCTGGGCGTTCTGTACCGTCTCCGCCAGTTCTTCTCCCCTGCACAATTGCTGTCCATATACAGGGGCCTTGTCCGCCCTCGTATGGAGTATGCATCTCATGTGTGGGGGGGCTCCACTCACACAGCTCTTCTGGACAGAGTGGAGGCTAAGGCTCTTCGTCTCATCAGCTCTCCTCCTCATACTGATAGTCTTCTACCTCTTAAATTCCGCCGCAATGTTGCCTCTCTTTCTATCTTCTATCGATATTTCCACGCTGACTGCTCTTCTGAACTTGCTAACTGCATGCCTCCCCCCCTCCCGCGGCCCCGCTGCACTCGACTTTCTACTCATGCTCATCCCTATACTGTCCAAACCCCTTATGCAAGAGTTAACCAGCATCTTCACTCTTTCATCCCTCACGCTGGTAAACTCTGGAACAATCTTCCTTCATCTGTATTTCCTCCTGCCTACGACTTGAACTCTTTCAAGAGGAGAGTATCAGGACACCTCTCCTCCGAAATTAACCTCTGATTTGGACACTCCTTTAACCTCTGTTCAGGAGCAGTGAGTAGCAGGCCATTTTTCTTTTTTTTCTTTGCGCCCTTGAGCTGTCTCCTTAGCTGTAAAAAAAAAAAAAAAAATCCACTCACAACACCCCTCCTACGCCCTCTTCCCTCTCCCCCCATAACGGACCTCGTGATAGTCTCGTTAGATCCAGGTTGAGTTATCGGTGGATTTCTACCTCTGAGTTTTCTGTTTTGTTTGTTTATTTATTTTCGTTTTTTGTTAGGTATGACATTTTTTTTTCTGTGACTTGGCTTATGTGTTATTTCCTCTCTGTTTTGTTCTTGTGCTCTGTGACTGTCTTGTTTGTTTGTTGCCTAAATCAGTTTTTTGCAAGATAGATTGTCGCTTCTTCTTCCTGGTGAAGTTGTTTATATTGTTGTTTCGTGTGCAGCATTTCTCACACTTACAGGTCTGTTAATAATCACTCATCAATTTTCATCATATTTACTTAAATTTGGGAAGAACAGGTTGTCCCTAATTTTCCAAACATTTATTACACAGTTAGCACACAGAGTCGATCTTGAATGGTTTCGAACAAAGTTACGGTAAATAAAACATATTGTTCGCAATATCCTGTTTTATGTAAAGGAAGTAATACTTATTTGTAATGTAAAGAAAACGCAACTGATAGTAAAGAATGTAAAGATAAAATTATTGGGAACATAACACAAGTAATCCACGAGTCCGGTAGGGCCATGCAAGGCCACAACAAAAAAATCAGGCTCAGTCATTGTGATATAACACAAACAACTCTTACAATGACATATCAGTTGACTGTGTAGGACTTGAGCGTTGCCGAGCACGGGTGTGGTGCTGTCCACGTTCACGAATCCTCCAACATTGTGATATAACACAAACAACTCTTACAATGACATATCAGCTGACTGTGTAGGACTTGAGTGTTGCCGAGCACGGGTGTGGTGCTGTCCACGTTCACGAATCCTCCAACATTGTGATGTAACACAAACAACTCTTACAATGACATATCAATTGACTGTGTAGGACTTGAGTGTTGCCGAGCACGAGTGTGGTGCTGTCCACGTTCACGAATCCTCCAACATTGTGATGTAACACAAACATATCAGCTGACTGTGTAGGACTTGAGTGTTGCCGAGCACGAGTGTGGTGCTGTCCACGTTCACGAATCCTCCAACATTGTGATGTAACACAAACATATCAGCTGACTGTGTAGGACTTGAGTGTTGCCGAGCACGAGTGTAGTGCTGTTCACGTTCACGAATCCTCCAACATTGTGATGTAACACAAACATATCAGCTGACGGTGTAGGACTTGAGTGTTGCCGAGCACGGGTGTGGTTCTGTACTCATTCACGAATCCTTCAACATTGAACTTTTTTTCTTCATCTCGTTTGAATCACATTCCGTTAATTGTGCTCCGCGGTCTTTCCGAGCCTGCTTTGACGTGCTCAGCTTTCCTTAGCGGCGCCGTGATCCGAGTCGTCTGTGTCCTGACCTTTGCCCTTGGCCTTGGCCGTGATGGTAAGTGGCTTTCGCTGCGGACAAAACTCCTTCCTCAGCTCGACCACGTCCGCGGTGCCCCATGACGGTGCCGAGGCTGTCGGCGTCCCCTTCTTCGGGTGATCCACCCGCACGTCGCGGCGGCCCTCCACCGCGGCGGGGTTTTGTAAGTTTCTGGCGCAACAAGATAACTTGTCGCATCAGTGTCTCTACAACAAGTTTTCCAACATGAGACGTTTTCTGGTGGGTCAACAGCCACCAACTCCATATATATATATATATATATATATATATATATATATATATATATATATATATATATATATATATATATATATATATATATATATATATATATATATATATATATATATATATATATATATATATATATATATATATATATATATATATATATATATATATATATATATATATATATATATATATATATATATATATATATATATATATATATATATATATATATATATATATATATATATATATATATATATATATATATATATATATATATATATATATATATATATATATATATATATATATATATATATATATATATATATATATATATATATATATATATATATATATATATATATATATATATATATATATATATATATATATATATATATATGTATGAAAAAAGCCCGCTATTCACTGCTCCTAAAAAAGTTAGAGGTGGCCGAAAGATGGGTCAATTTCGGGAGGAGGTCCTGATACGCTCCTCTTGAAAGAGTTCAAGTCATAAGCAGGAAGAAATACAGATGAAGGAAGATTGTTCCAGAGTTTACCAGCGTGAGGGATGAAAGAGTGAAGATGCTGGTTAACTCCTGCGTAAGGGATTTGGACAGTAAAGGGATGAGCTTGAGTAGAAAATCGTGTGTGGCGAGGCCCCGGGAGGGGGGAGGCATGCAGTTAAGGCGCTGGTACACTAGCACATTTTCCGTCAATATTTTTCATCAACTTCCCCAAAACTGACAACTTCTTTTTAAGGCGCTGTTACACTAGCTCATTTTCCGTCAATATTTTTCATCAACTTCCGTCTGCACTTCGTTTGCACTGCTTCCGTCACATGTAAACAAAACACCATGGCCCCGACACACAGACAAGCTATCGCCGCTATCAGCGTGATTAGGTGTTTAATGAAGCTGAGGCGAGCCAAACAAGCCAGAAGACGAGAGTGATGGGAGAGTGGTAGGCACGTCGCGAACAAGAAAGTGTTTACTATCGACTCTTGAGGGAGCTGAGATTTGAGGACCACAAGGCAATGAGGAACTGGATCAGGCTCGACAAGGACCAGTACAACAAACTTTTGGAGCCCTTATTCATATATAAATCATCTCTGTGGTTCCAGAGACACTATGGTTTCTTAGGCTCTCAATAAGCAATTCTTCTGAGTCTTGTCCACTGAGGATGAGCCATTATTTATTGCAAGGTCTTCAAAGCGAGAGAAACACACGGAGTGTATCACATGTAAACAAGTTCTCGTCACACTAGACACTGTAGGTTTTTATGACACTATATTACAGAATGTAACTACATGTGTAATTGCTTTATTGAATATTTTTACCTATATTAAACAGTTGAATTGCTTCTCATGAAAAACAGTGGTTTAATTTGAATATTTCCTCATCATCCACTATGGATTCTGATTTCATTAAAAAAAGTTGTTGACAACTTTCCATTTGAAGACACAAAGAAACATAAAGAAACACAAAGAAAGAACAAACAACAGCAGACCTGCTGGTCCTTACGAGGTTGTTTGTGACAAGCTACACTAACTTTCTAATCAAAGGTGGAAGATGAAGGGCAGCAAAGGCGAAGGCTCCTCCCCACCCCCCCATCCCTCCAGCCAAAGCTGGCAGGAAATGAAAAAGAACCATGCAGCATGGAAAAACTGCATGGAAATTATGTATGAAAGAGGATAGAACTACCATTACTGCTACCACTAAGCGGGCGATAAAAGCGGACAAGGACACCAGTATTCGAAAGAACTTAACGTTATTACGACAATGAGTAATATCTTAGTTGCTGGTTGGATTCAAAACACTTGTCTAATCTATTCTTGAAGGCCGTAACTGTTGTACTATCAACGACATCACAAGGTAGAGAGTTCCAAACATTAACAACTCGATTAAAGAAGAAGTGTTTAGCTTCGTGCGACGAGAATCTTTTACCACTTATCTTCAAATTGTGATTTCTTCTTGTTCTATTTGATCGATCAATTGTAATCTTCCGCATTAATATCACTGAATCCTTTAAACATTTTAAACACTTTTATTAGATCGCCTCGCATTCTTCATTTTGATAGGCTGAATAAATTTACTTCTTTAAGCCTTTGTTCATATGACAAATGTATCAACCTAGGAATCATCTTTGTTACTCTTCGTTGGACCCGTTCCAACTTTTCTATGTCTTTTCTGTAGTAGGGAGACCAAAACTGTACACAGTACTCTAGACGGAGTCGAACCAACGAATTATACAGTTTTAATATTACTTTTTCCGATTTATTATTAAAGACTCGTCCGATGAAACCAACCAATTTGTTTGCAGTTTTAACTACCTCTGAACAATGCTGACCGGGCTTTAAATCGCTTGATATAGTGATTCCAAGATCCTTTTCTTTACTTACTGCAGAAAGTTGTTGGCCATTAATTACGTACCGAACGCGATTGTTATTTTTCCGATGTGCAACACTTTACATTTGTCAACGTTAAATTTCATTTGCCATTGATTGGCCCAACGTGCAAGTCGATCTAGATCTGATTGTAAAGATTCTTCTCGAGGGTCGCAGTTACGTTACTTGCAATTATTGTGTCATCAGCAAAGTTTGATACTTTGCAAGTGAGCCCATCATCGATATCATTAACATAAATTAAGAAGAGCATGGGGCCAAGCACTCATCCTTGAGGTACGCCGCTTTTGACATCGAGCCGGTTAGATGTAACACCGTTTAGAACTACTCTCTGTTTCCGCTCAGAGAGCCAGTCAACAAGCCAATTGTGAATGTTACCCGAGATACCGTGCACCAGTAGTTTGCTGAACAATCGTTGGTGGGGGACCTTATCAAATGCCTTTTGAAAATCCAGATATATGATATCTACTGATCTGCTTTCATCGAACACCTCAAAAATATAGTGAAAAAAATCAAGTAAGTTAGTTAAACACGAACGTTTACTACGGAAGCCATGTTGCGAATTTTTTATTATATTATTTTCTTCGAAGAATTTCACCATATTGTCGCGGATGATAGTCTCCATTAACTTACAAACAATCGCTGTCAGGCTAATTGGTCGATAGTTTCCTGGATGAGACTTGTCCCCCTTTTTGAAAATTGGTGTGACATTTGCAAGTTTCCAATCCGACGGAACTTTTTCCAGCTGTTAAAGATTCATTGAATATGATGGAGAGCGGTTGACAAATTTGATGTTTGATTTCTTTTAAGACCCTAGGGGTAATTTTGTCTGGACCAGGAGCTTTGCTTACTTTAATCTTATCACTTGTGCGTAAAATGTCACTTTCTATGATGAGCACGCCACTTAACATCTTTTCGGCCCTTCTAACCTCCGGCGGTTGAGGTGATAAACAATCTTCGTCGGTAAATGCGGATGCGAAAAAGTTATTTAGGATTGTAGCCATTTCATTTTTATTTTCGTGTGGTTACCATTTTCATTAGCAAGCGGTCCGATACCACAAGTGGTGACTTTTATTATTTACATAGCTAAAAAATTCTTTAGGATTAGATTTACTTGTTTCCGCTATATATTCTTCAAGATTTTTCTTGCTTCGTTTTATTAATTTCTTGGTTTCGCGGCGAATTCTGTCCAACTCTAGTTTGTCAGCCTCGCTCTGAGTTGATATGTATCTACTGTATACGCATTTTTTAAGAGACAGGCTATTTTGAATTTCGTTATTCCACCATTTGGGTTTCTTCTTAGAAGCTGAACGTCTGTTACGATAGGGTACGCATATGCTTATGGCATTGTTCAATATTGTGGTGAAGGCCCCCCAAGATTTATCAATATCTGTTTCCGCCGTGATTTCAGTCCAGTCAGAATTATTTAGAATTGATCGGAGTCTTTCGAAAATCGCTCTCTGATAATCAGGCACCTTTTCTTTACTAGGAGTTACTTTTTTATTTATTTTTAATTTCAATGAAGACCGTGTCTACATTGGTTATAATATCTGTTTTCACGGATACTGGATGGAGAGAGTTGTGGATATAAAGATAACGCCTCCACCCTGTCTGTTCTCTTTTTCATGACTAAAGATAGTATAACCCGGTAATCTATATTCCGCAATGAAATCTCTATTTGAAGTGTCTATCCAAGATTCTGTGACTCCGATGATGTGATAATGATTTGTAGCTGCGAGGACTTCTAAGTCTTCAAATTTGTTACGTAGGCTACGAGCGTTTACATAGCAAGCTTTAATGTGATTCGAGTCGGGAGTTTTGCGGTTTGAGTGATCAATTTAGGAGGAGCTGCTGGTGTTCTCGCCTCCTAGTGTTTTGGATTTCGAAGAGCAACTTGGTCTGAAACAGCCTCCCGAAACGGGCTGCTCCAACAGGGTTTAAGTGAATGCCATCAGGAAGGAACAAGTCTGAATCGTAGTAAAAATTGTTCCACAAGTTAGCGAACTGGACGTTTTCTTGTGAGCAAAGGGATTGCAGTCTGTTGTTTGTGCTGAAGGCCTTATTGTAAAAGTTAGATTCGGCACCGACCCTCGGGAGGATTCCTGAGATTATGATGTTATTGGCATCCGTTCTACGTTTATACTGCTTGATCATGCGGCGGTATTTCTCAAGCAGTTCCTCAGAACGGGTTGTCTTTACGTCATTCGTCCCCGCATGAATGGCAGAGGGTGTTTCGGTCGGCATTTCTCGTGACATCATCGCACGCTCCGGTGATGTCGTCCAATCTGGCACCTGGATAGCAGTAACGTTTTCTGCGGCCGTTTGATGAACGACCACAGAACTCAACCAGCTGGCCACGCACCATGGAGTCCCCAACTAGGCGAGTCTCGAACCCATCCTCCATGGTTATGTTCGTCTGACTCAAGACGTCGGATTAGGAAGACGGAACATGCAAACAACGACGGAAATCGTAGACATCGACGGAAAATGTGCTAGTGTAACAGCGCCTTTAGCAAGTTTAGAAGAGCAGTCAGCGTGAAAATTTCGATAGAAGATAGAAAGAGGCAAATTGGCGGCGGAATTTAAGAGGTAGAAGACTATCAATAAGAGGAGGAGAGCTGATGAAACGAAGAGCCTTAGTAAACTATCTTGATCAAGTAAATTATTCATACAGTACATCATAAAATAGGGATGTGCTATAGAATGATAACCTGATGTGTTAGCAAAAAATGGATGCCATATTTAACATCAGCACCTCAAAATTACCTAAAAAAAGCAACCACAAATCCTGAGTCAGCAAAAGTGTGTTGACCACTGATATAATCAATAAGGACAGCATCTCTCTCTCTCTCTCTCTCTCTCTCTCTCTCTCTCTCTCTCTCTCTCTCTCTCTCTCTCTCTCTCTCTCTCTCTCTCTCTCTCTCTCTCTCTCTCTCTCTCTCTCTCTCTCTCTCTCTCTCTCTCTCTCTCTCTCTCTCTCTCTCTCTCTCTCTCTCTCTCTCTCTCTCACACACACACACACACATCATCACTATCAACCTGTAACAAACACTGCAGAAGTCATAGGCAGATCTCCATACATCTCTGGGCACAACGCAGTTTCCATTCAAAAGCCGTGAAAGTCTATCCTCTGTGTCTCAGGCCCATAGGTCGTGACAAGAACAACACACTGCTGATTATGTTTTGCTTCAAGCACATTGGTGAAACCTCTCGATATATTATATTGTTTTAAAACCTCCAGCCTTATGTGTATATTGATTTCCTGTTCGAATAAAGGGAGTCATCGCGAGTGGCCCAAGGCTGTCCTAAAGACCATCACAAATGAACTCCGGGAGGCAGCATGAGCCGAGCAAGTCATCCTTTGCCAGTGGTTTTTTTTAGTTTAAATCCTTTTCTGGATGTTCTGTGATGGTATGGATGAGCCTCCCCCCCCCATGATGATGTTGGTGTTAAGGCATAAAGGTGAATGATGTCCTTTTCTTATAATATTTTTTTATTTTATTTTATATAATTATATTGTTGTTATTTATTTATTTATTGAACATAATTTACTTTAATCAAATTTTTCTTTTGCTTGGTGTTTTCTTATTCTTTTCATTATTTTCTTTTTTAATCTAATTTTCTTGGTGCTCTTTTAATATCATCCTTTTTTTATGTTCCTTGGTCTGGATGAGCCTCTTTCACCCCAGAAAAGACTCACCCATGATTTTGGATGTTAGTCAGGGCCGAAAGGTGGATGATTTGTCTATATATTTCTTTTTATCGATGTGATTCCATATTATCATTTTTTTTGTGTTCTTTATCAATATTTTCCTTCTTTTATTCTTTTTCTAAATCTCTCCTTTACTTTGGTGTTGTTTGTGTTCTGTCCTCTTTCCCTGGTGCTCTCTTCAATCGCCTTTTCTTGGTGCTGTGTGCGGGTACTCCTGAGTCTCCTTCACCCCAGAAAAGACCCACTCGTACCAACACACAACACCACACGCCTTAATGCTAGAGTTGTTTGCCTTTTTGCCTGTGATTTTTTTGTTCATTTTTGTAGTTGATGAGATGACACAGTAGTTTCCTTTTATCGATGTTGTGGTTCTGTATTATCATTTTTTGCTGGTCTTTTTCTATATCTTCCTTCTTCTTTTATTCTCTTTTTTATTATTACTTTTCTGGTATTGTTTCTGTTCTATCCTTTTTCTCGGTTCTCTCTCGTATCGCCTTTTATTGGTGCTGTGTGCTGGTACTCCTGAGTCTCCTTCACCCCAGAAAAGACCACTCGTCCCAGCATACAACACCAAACGCCTTCTTCTTTTATTTCTCTTCTATACCATTCATATTTCTGGTGTTGTTTCTTTTCTATCCTCTTTTCTCGCTGTTCTCCTGCATCGCCTTTTCTTGGTGCTGTGTGCTGGTACGGGCAAGTCTCCGTCACCCCAGAAAAGACCCACTCGTACCAACACACAACACCACACGCCTTAATGCTAGATATTTTTTGCCTTTTCGTTCCTGTGATTTTTTTGTTCATTTTTGTAGTTGATGAGATAACACGATAGTTTCCTTTTATCGATGTTGTGGTTCTGTATTATCATTTTTGGTGGCCTTTTTCTATATCTTCCTTCTTCTTTTATTCTCTTTCTATATGATTACTTGTCTGGTGTTGTTTCTGTTCTATCCTTTTTCTCGGTGTTCTCCTGCATCGCCTTTTCTTGGTGCTGTGTGCTGGTACGGGCAAGTCTCCTTCACCCCAGAAAAGGCTAACTCATGCTTTCAACACCACAGGTGACACGCCTTTATGATAGATTTTTGTCTTTTCTGATTTTTTCTGTTGTTTTTGTAGAGATGGCACGATTGCCTTCAGTTCTTTCCTTCTACAACCTGTAATGAGCGTTTCATTACCTGGGTCGTCTGGTTATTGAGAAGGTCTTGCTGGCCCCGCCCCCCGCCCCTGGACCCTCGGGGTCTCCAGCACCGCCATGAACGCCCCGGGGGAGCCGAGGCGCTCTGCCGGGACTCCTGGGCCCTGCGACGCTCGCCAGGAAGACCTTGGGCCCCCTGACGCTCCCCAGCCCGCCGAGGCGAGGAGGGTTGGAGCAAGACTTGCCTCTTAAAACCACCAGACGGGAATATTACGTTAATCGAAAATACCGTGAAGGCGCCGATCACGGAGTCTGTCGGATCCGGGATGGCAGGACGAAGGGCCGAAGGAGCGTGACAGGTTATCCTGAGAAATGGAATGGTTTCCGGGGCAGAATCCATTTGTCTCTTCCCTTCTTGCTTCCCTTTTTGCTTGTTTTGCATTCTCTCTCTCTCTCTCTCTCTCTCTCTCTCTCTCTCTCTCTCTCTCTCTCTCTCTCTCTCTCTCTCTCTCTCTCTCTCTCTCTCTCTCTCTCTCTCTCTCTCTCTCTCTCTCTCTCTCTCTCTCTCTCTCTCTCTCTCTCTCTCTCTCTCTTAAACAATATAGTAGTAGTAGTAGTAATAGTAGTAGTAGTAGTAGCAGTAGTAGTAGTAGTAGAAAAAGTAGTAAGACCAAATCTGAGTACTGTTTCGTGTGTGTCAGGTCTTGATATGCCTTAACTACACATACCTAACCACGGCCCGACGTACATAGAATCATAAGAGGGCAAAGGACGGAGCCTAAGAGTAATTACTGGGCTGCAAAGTTGGAACAGGGAAGGGAGGGCTGAGTTATCATTAGGCTGAAAGAGTGTCTGGGATGAAGGCAGGAAGAATGGGAAAAGAGGGGAAGGAGGAACTGGGAGGGAGAAAAGGAAGGAGAGGAAGGTAGAAAGGGGATTGAAGAAGGAAAGGAGGAAGAACAAGCAGTGAAAACGGAGGAATTTAGGAGGAGAGAAGGAGATTAAGAAACGAGAATGGGAAGGAATAATGGAGATGAACAGGAGGTAGAAAATGTGAGAGGGAGGAAAAAAGTAAGTTGTATGAGAAGCGAAGAAGAGAGGGAGGAGGAGAAGGAGCAGGAAGATAGAAAGGAACGAACAGGAGAAGGAAGAACGAAGTAGAAACAGGAGGGAACTTTGGAGGAAACGAGGAAGGAAAGGAATACTGGAGATGAACAGGAGGTGGATAATGTGAGAGAGAGGATGGGAGTAAGGTGAATGAGAAACAGAAAAGAGAAGAAGAAATGGGAAGAAACACGGAGTGGAAGGGACGGAGTTGAGAGGGGAGGGGGAGGAAGGTGAATGAGAAACAGAGAAGAGAAGAAGAAATGGGAAGAAACACGGGGTGGAAGGAAGGAGTAGAGTGAGGATGGGGAGTAAGGTGAATGAGGAAACAGAAAGAGAAGAAGAAATGGGAAGAAACACGGGGTGGAAGGAAGGGTAGAGAGGATGGGAGTAAGGTGAGTGAGAAACAGAGAAAAGAGAAGAAGAAATGGGAAGAAATACGACGTGGAAGGGAAGGAGTAGGGTGAGGATGCATTCAAAGGTATGATGAATTGGTGATTGGTGCGTGTGCGCGTGCGCGCGCGCGCGCGCGCGTGTGTGTGTGTGTGTGTGTGTGTGTGTGTGTGTGTGTGTGTGTGTGTGTGTGTGTGTGTGGACGCGCGGGCGCGATGCGTGTCTAATAATTCACTGGCCTACAAATTTTAACTTTTTTCTAGTGACCTAAGTTTGAGACCTGTTCTTGGGTAATTTGGTGTCACTTAGTTAAAAAAAGACAATAGTTTTTTTCTATCACGTCGTTTTTTTTATCTATGGGCTGGTCCATATTGGCCCCAGCCATAGCTATAAGAGATATCACATAAGAACATAAGAACATAAGAACGCAGGAGTCTACAAGAGGCCGGTAGGCCTGTACGAGGCAGCTCCTTTGAGCCTAAGCTCCCGTGTATCTAACCCCACCTAATATCGCTGTCCATGAATTTATCTAGTCTATTTTTGAATGTGACAATTGTATTGGCACTCACCACATGACTGCTAAGCCTATTCCACTCATCCACCACCCTGTTAGTAAACCAATTTTTGCCTATGTTCCTGTTGAATCTGAATTTATCCAGTTTAAACCCGTTACTTCGTGTCCTACCCGGTTCTCTTACCAACAAAACCTTCTGAATGTCTCCCTTATTAAAGCCCTTCATCCATTTATAAACCTCGATCATGTCTCCACGCACCCTTCGCCTTTCTAGAGAATGCAAGTTTAACTGTTTGAGTCTTCCCTCGTATGGCAATCATATATGTTGATATTTATTTTATGTATGTATTTAGACAGCTATTTATCTATCTAGACACACGCAATTATATAAATATATTGTATCTGTTAAAAGCGATGGTTGCTCTACACGTGTATACAGTATTATACTCATGATTGGAGAATCATTATAGATAGTTCAAAAAAGATTTTAAAATATGTATTACTCCTACTGGTCACTCTGTGCATTTAAAAGAGAATCCTGAACACATTAAAACTGTATTAGACTTACTCAAGTTTGATTAACACAAATGGGTCATATGTGTGGATCTGAAAATGGTCAACTTTTTACTCGGCCAACAAGGAGGGCATACAAAATATCCGTGTTTCCTGTGTTTATGGGACAGCCGAGCGAAAGACAAACTTTGGGAACAGAAACTCTGGCCAGTTAAAAAAAGAAAGTTTGACTGTTGGGAAGAAGAATATCATGCACCAACCCCTTGTTGAGAGAGAGAAAATCATCTTCCCAGCCCTTCATATTAAACTAGGACTAATGAAGCACTTTGTCGAAGCTCTTAATGTGTAGGGTGACTGTTTCAAATTCATATGTATACAACATTTCCTGGCCTAAGTTATGATAAAATAAAGGCTGGTGTTTTTGATAGGACACAAATGAGAAAGTTAATGAAGTGCCAAAACTTCTCGAGCTCGATGACTGACGTAGGAAAAAGAGCTTGGGACTCATTGGTGGCTGTTGTGAAGGGATTTTTAGGGAGGAAAAAGGCAACAAGCTACAAGGGTTGGTGGAGACATTGCTTGATAGCTCTCATCTTTTAGGCTGCAGCATGAGCATAAAGGTTCATTTCCTCTAGAGCCATCTCGATGATTTCCTGCTACTCTTGGAGACGTGAGCGATGAGCATGGCGAGCGCCTTCATCAAGATATCAAGGTTATGGGGGAGAGATATCAGGGCAGGTGGCACACACACATGTTGGAGTTAGACCTCATCTTGACTATGCGGTTCAGTTCTGGTCACCTTACTATAGAATGAATATCAAAATGTTAGAATCAGTGCAGAGGAGGATGACTAAGATGATTCAGGGGTTGAGAAACTTGCCATACGAGGAAAGACTCAAACAGTTAAACTTGCATTCTCTAGAAAGGCGAAGGGTGCGTGGAGACATGATCGAGGTTTATAAATGGATGAAGGGCTTTAATAAAGAGACATTCATAAGGTTTTGTTGGTAAGAGAACCGGGTAGGACACAGTAATGGGTTTAAACTGGATAAATTCAGATTAAACAGGGACATAAAAAGTGGTTTACAAACAGGGTGGTGGATGAGTGGAATAAACTTAGCATTCATTTGGTGAGTGCCAATACAATTGTCACATTAAAAATAGATTAGATAAATTCATGGACAGCGATATTAGGTGGGGTTAGATACACAGGAGCTTAGATTCAAAGGCTGCCTCGTACAGGCCTACCGCCTCTTGAACTCTACGTTCTTATGTTCTTATGTTCTTATGATGGCAGACTACTACTCAGAGTCCTTTCCTTGTTTCTATCTTCATCTTCTTGTCTCCTTTTCATTTCCTCACCTCTACCACACCTTCTTGTCTCCTTTTCATCTCCTCACTTCCACCACACCTTCCCCTCATCTCCTTCTCCTCACCTTCTTGTCTCCTTTTCATCTCCTCACCTCTACCACACCTTCTTGTCTCCTTTTCAACTCCTCACCTCTACCACACCTTCTTCCCCTCATCTCCTCCTCCTCCACACCTTCTTGTCACCTTTTCATCTCCTCACCTCTACCACACCTTCTTGTCACCTTTTCATCTCCTCACCTCTACCACACCTTCTTTCACCTTGTCATCTCCTCACCTCTACCACACCTTCTTGTCACCTTTTCATCTCCTCACCTCTACCACACCTTCTTGTCACCTTTTCATCTCCTCACCTCTACCACACCTTCTTGTCACCTTTTCATCTCCTCACCTCTACCACACCTTCTTGTCACCTTTTCATATCCTCACATAAGAACATAAGAACATAAGAACATAGGGAAACTGCAAGAGGCCGGGTTGCCTACACAGGGCAGCTCCAGAATCCCCCCCACTACTCACGGTGGGTGAGGTGTCGTTACAGGGGTTACAGGTAGCGGCTTGATCCTCGTTATATCGGCGGTACCCAGGCACTCATCCAGCACCCCGTCACCTTACTGCACCCACACCTCACTGCCACCTGTCGTCCTCGTCCATGTAGCTATCCAGTCTACTCTTAAAACAAGCTATCGTCCCTGCACTAACTATGTGATTGCTGAGCTATTCCATTCCCCCACCACCCTATTACTAAACCAATGCTTGCCTATCTCTCCTAAATCTATACTTTTCTTATTTAAATCCATTACTGCAGTAATATCCTGCTGGCTAAATCTCAGTACTTTACTTATATCGCCTTTGTTGTAACCCTTGACCCATTTGAATACTTCTATCAGATCTCCCCGCACTCTTCGTCTCTCTAGTGAATGTAAGTTTAGATATTTCAGCCTATTTTGATATGGGAGGTTCCTCAGCCCCTGAATCATCTTGGTCATCCTCCTCTGAACTGATTCTAGCAAGTTGATGTCCATTCTGTAGTGTGGGCACCAAAACTGGACAGCATAATCTAAGTGTTGCCTAACTAACGCTAAATAGAGTCTGAGGATGACCTCTGCACTCCTGTTGGTTACCATCCTGTTAATAAAGCCTAATACCCTGTTAGCCCTAGTCCTCGCACTAATACATTGCTTCCTTAGTTTTAGGTCAGAGTTCACTAACACTCCCAAATCCCTTTCACACTCAGACTTGCCAATCGCTGTGGAGTCTAAACTATACCCGTGTAATGGGTTGCGTGTTCCTTCACTTAGTACGCAACACTTGGTGATGTTAAATTCATCTGCCATTTCTCTGACCAAGCTGACAGTTTGTTGAGATCCTCCTGCAGTGCTCTAGCATCCTCCCCTGCCCTAATAGTGCGTCCTATTTTGGTGTCATCTGCAAATTTACCTATGTCACTAGTTATCCCATTGTCTATGTCACTGATGTAGATAATGAATAGAAGCGGGCCTAAAACTGAACCTTGAGGAACCCCACTGGTAACATTACCTATACGGATTTTTTACCGTTAATGGTAACCCTCTGTTTCCTGTCGCTAATCCACGCCTTAATCCAATCAAATACCTTCCCTCTTATCCCATGAGCCCTGACTTTATTTAACAGTCTCTGGTGAGGTACCTTATCGAAGGCCTTACTAAAATCAAGATAAACCACATCATAGCTCTCATCATTGTCAGCTGCCTCGTATACTCTATTGTAAAAGGATATAAGATTAGTGAGGCGACTTTCCTTTAATAAACCCCTGCTGTGAGTCGTGAATTAAATTGTCTGTCAATATGGTCCCTAATACTATCAGCTATTATTGACTCAATCATTTTACCTATAACTGACGTCAAACTAATCGGCCTATAGTTCTCCATAGAAGATTTGTCTCCCTTCTTAAATATTGGAGTAACGTGTGCCTGCCTCCATGAAACAGGCACCACCCCTGTGTCTAGTGACTTCCTAAATACTTATGTTAACTGCCCACTTAATTCAGTTTCACATTCCTTTATTGCCCTGGGGAAAAGTTCATCTGGTCCTGGCGCCTTAGTGACTTTAAGTCTATCTATCTGTCTAATCACGAGCTCCATACTTATGTTGATGTCGGTTAATTCTTCTACCTCTTCTCCCCTGTAGATCTGTTCTCCCTGAGGTATATCATCTAATCTTTCCTTGGTAAATTCAGTTCAGAAATATCTATTTAACGCCTCGCTCATTTCCTCATCACTGTCAATCAGCGATTCTCCTGGCTTAAGCGGCCCTATCTTATCCCTGACCTTGGTCTTATATAGCTGAAAGAAGCCCTTTGGATTGGTCTTTGCTTCCCTGGCAATTCTAATCTCATAATTACGTTTTACCACGCGTAGGTTTTTCTTTACTGCTCCAGCTAAATCGTTGTAACTATCCCTTAGGTGAGTTTCCCCCCTTTTAATTCTAACATATAGTCCTCTTTTCCTTCCTATTTCAGTTTTTAGCCTGTCTGTCATCCATCGCGGGTAATTACCTGTTAACCTGACTTCCCTGTGAGGTATAAACTGTTTCTGTCCTAGTTTAATCTCCCTGACCAGACTATTGTACTCGCCCTCCAAGTTACTGCCCTAAGCCTTTGCAGCTGCTTTCTTAAGCCCTCATAGTCTGCCTTCCTGAAGTCAGGTATTAATGTGTTGTTACTGCTGACTCTATCCTCTCATTTAACATTAAATCTAATTTCCTTACGATCACTGTTACCTAATGAATCCCCATAATAATAATTATTTTCGTGAAGTAAATAAGATGTGCTCACCAGGTCTCGAACCTGGGACCTTCTGTGTGTTAGACAGATGTGATAACCACTACACCATGAGCACCTCTACCTCTACCACACCTTCTTTCCCTCATCTCCTCCTTCTCCTCACCTTCTTGTCACCTTTTCACCTCCTCACCTCTACCACACCTTCTTGTCACCTTTTCATCTCCTCACCACTACCACACCTTCTTGTCACCTTTTCACCTCCTCACCACTACCACACCTTCTTGTCACCTTTTCACCTCCTCACCTCTACCACACCTTCTTGTAACCTTTTCATCTCCTCACCACTACCACACCTTCTTGTCACCTTTTCATCTCCTCACCTCTACCACACCTTCTTGTAACCTTTTCATCTCCTCACCTCTACCACACCTTCTTGTCACCTTTTCATCTCCTCACCTCTACCACACCTTCTTGTCACCTTTTCATCTCCTCACCTCTACCACACCTTCTTGTCACCTTTTCATCTCCTCACCTCTACCACACCTTCTTGTAACCTTTTCATCTCCTCACCTCTACCACACCTTCTTGTCACCTTTTCACCTCCTCACCTCTACCACACCTTCTTGTCACCTTTTCATCTCCTCACCTCTACCACACCTTCTTGTCACCTTTTCATCTCCTCACCTCTACCACACCTTCTTGTCACCTTTTCATCTCCTCACCTCTACCACACCTTCTTGTCACCTTTTCATCTCCTCACCTCTACCACACCTTCTTGTCACCTTTTCATCTAGTCACCTCTACCACACCTTCTTGTCACCTTTCCATCTCCTCACCTCTACCACACCTTCTTGTCACCTTTTCATCTCCTCACCTCTACCACACCTTCTTGTCACCTTTTCATCTAGTCACCTCTACCACACCTTCTTGTAACCTTTTCATCTCCTAACCTCTACCACACCTTCTTGTCACCTTTCCATCTCCTCACCTCTACCACACCGTCTTGTCTCCTTTTCATCTCCTCACCTCTACCACACCTTCTTCCCCTCATCTCCTCCTTCTCCACACCTTCTTGTCTCCTTTTCATCTCCTCACCTCTACCACACCTTCTTCCCCTCATCTCCTCCTTCTCCTCACCTTCTTGTTTCCTTTTAATCTCCTCACCTCTACCACACCTTCTTCCCCTCATCTCCTCCTTCTCCTCACCTTCTTGTCTCCTTTTCATCTCCTCACCTCTACCACACCTTCCCCTCACCTCCTCCTTCTCCACACCTTCTTGTCTTCTTTTCATCTCCTCACCTCTACCACACCTTGTCTCCTTTTCATCTCCTCACCTCTACCACACCTTCTTGTCTCCTTTTCATCTCCTCACCTCTACCACACCTTCTTGTCTCCTTTTTCATTTCCTCACCTCTACCACACCTTCTTTCCCTCATATCCTCCTTCTCCTCACCTTCTTGTCACCTTTTCATCTCCTCTACCACACCTTCTTGTCTCCTTTTCATCTACCCACTTCTACCACACCTTCTTCCCCTCATTTCCTCCTTCTCCACACCTTCTTGTCACCTTTTCATCTCCTCACCTCTACCACACCTTCTTGTCACATTTTAATCTCCTCACCTCTACCACACTTTCTTGTCACCTTTTCATCTTCTCTCCTCTACCACACCTTCTTGTCTCCTTTTCATCTACCCACTTCTACCACACCTTCTTCCCCTCATCTCCTCCTTCTCCTCACCTTCTTGTCACCTTTTCACCTCCTCACCTCTACCACACCTTCTTGTCACCTTTTCATCTCCTCACCTCTACCACACCTTCTTGTCACCTTTCCATCTCCTCACCTCTACCACACCTTCTTCCCCTCATCTCCTCCTTCTCCACACCTTCTTGTCTCCTTTTCATCTCCTCACCTCTACCACACCTTCTTGTCACCTTTTCATCTCCTCACCTCTACCACACCTTCTTGTCACCTTTTCATCTCCTCACCTCTACCACACCTTCTTGTCACATTTTCATCTCCTCACCTCTACCACACCTTCTTGTCACCTTTTCATCTCCTCACCTCTACCACACCTTCTTGTCACCTTTCCATCTCCTCACCTCTACCACACCTTCTTGTCACCTTTTCATCTCCTCACCTCTACCACACCTTCTTGTCACCTTTCCATCTCCTCACCTCTACCACACCTTCTTGTCACCTTTTCACCTCCTCACATCTACCACACAGTCTTGTCACCTTTTCACCTCCTCACCTCAACCACACCTTCTTGTCCTTTACATCTCGTCACCTCTACCACACCTTCTTGTCACCTTTTCATCTAGTCACTTCTACCACACCTTCTTGTCACCTTTTCACCTCCTCACCTCTACCACACCTTCTTGTCACCTTTTCATCTCCTCACCTCTACCACACCTTCTTGTCACCTTTTCACCTCCTCACCTCTACCACACCTTCTAGTCAAATTTTCAACACCTCACCTCACACCTTCTTGTCTCCTTTTCATCTCCTCACCTCTACCACACCTTCTTGTCACCTTTTCATCTCCTCACCTCTACCACACCTTCTTGTCACCTTTTCATCTCCTCACCTCTACCACACCTTCTTGTCACATTTTCATCTCCTCACCTCTACCACACCTTCTTGTCACCTTTCCATCTCCTCACCTCTACCACACCTTCTTGTCACCTTTTCATCTAGTCACCTCTACCACACCTTGTAACCTTTTCATCTAGTCACCTCTACCACACCTTCTTGTCACCTTTACATCTCCTCACCTCTACCACACCTTCTTGTCTCCTTTTCATCTCCTAACCTCTACCACACCTTCTTGTCACCTTTTCATCTCCTCACCTCTACCACACCTTCTTGTCTCCTTTTCACCTCCTCACCTCTACCACACCTTCTTGTCTCCTTTTCATCTCCTAACCTCTACCACACCTTCTTGTCACCTTTCCATCTCCTCACCTCTACCACACCTTCTTGTCACCTTTTCATCTAGTCACCTCTACCACACCTTCTTGTAACCTTTTCATCTCCTAACCTCTACCACACCTTCTTGTCTCCTTTTCATCTCCTAACCTCTACCACACCTTCTTGTCACCTTTCCATCTCCTCACCTCTACCACACCTTCTTGTCACCTTTTCATCTCCTCACCTCTACCACACCTTCTTGTCACCTTTTCATCTCCTCACCTCTACCACACCTTCTTGTCTCCTTTTCATCTCAACACCTTCTTGTCACCTTTTCATCTCCTCACCTCTACCACACCTTCTTGTCACCTTTTCATCTAGTCACCTCTACCACACCTTCTTGTCACCTTTTTCATTTCCTCACTTCTACCACACCTTCTTGTCACCTTTTTCATTTCCTCACTTCTACCACACCTTCTTGTCACCTTTTTCATTTCCTCACTTCTACCACACCTTCTTCCCCTCATTTCCTCCTTCTCCACACCTTCTTGTCACATTTTAATCTCCTCACCTCTACCACACTTTCTTGTCACCTTTTCATCTTTTCTCCTCTACCACACCTTCTTGTCTCCTTTTCATCTACCCACTTCTACCACACCTTCTTCCCCTCATTTCCTCCTTCTCCACACCTTCTTGTCTCCTTTTCATCTCCTCACCTCTACCACACCTTCTTGTCACCTTTTCATCTCCTCACCTCTACCACACCTTCTTGTCTCCTTTTCATCTCCTCACCTCTACCACACCTTCTTGTCACCTTTTCATCTCCTCACCTCTACCACCTTCTTGTCATCTTTTCATCTCCTCACCTCTACCACACCTTCTTTACTCCTTTTCTTCTCCACACCTTCTTGTCACCTTTTCATCTCCTCACCTCTACCACACCTTCTTGTCTCCTTCTCATCTCCTCACCTCTACCACACCTTCTTGTCACCTTTTCATCTCCTCACCTCTACAACACCTTCTTGTCTCCTTCTCATCTCCTCACCTCTACCACACCTTCTTCCCCTCATCTCCTCCTTCTCCACACCTTCTTGTCTCCTTTTCATCTCCTCACCTCTACCACACCTTCTTGTCACCATATCATCTCCTCACCTCTACCACACATTCTTGTCTCCTTTTCAACTCCTCACCTCTTCCACCTTCTTGTCTCCTTATCATCTCCTCACCTCGACCACACCTTCTTGTCACCTTTTCATCTCCTCACCTCTACCACACCTTCATCCCCTCATCTCCTCCGTCTCCACACCTTCTTGTCTCCTTTTCATCTCCTCACCTCTACCACACCTTCTTGTCACCTTTTCATCTCCTCACCTCTACCACACCTTCTTGTCTCCTTTTCATCTCCTCACCTCTACCACACCTTCTTCCCCTCATCTCCTTCTCCACACCTTCTTGTCTCCTTTTCATATCCTCACCTCTACCACACCTTCTTGTAACCTTTTCATCTCGTAACCTCTACCACACCTTCTTGTCACCTTTCCATCTCCTCACCTCTACCACCCCTTCTTGTCTCCTTTTCATCTCCTCCCCTCTCACCCTCTATCTTCACCTCATCTCCTCCTTCTCCACACCTTCTTGTCTCCTTTTCATCTCCTCACCTCTACCACACCTTCTTCCCCTCATCTCCTCTTTCTCCTCACCTTCTTGTTTCCTTTTCATCTCCTCACCTCTACCACACCTTCTTCCCCTCATCTCCTCCTTCTCCTCACCTTCTTGTCTCCTTTTCATCTCCTCACCTCTACCACACCTTCTTGTCTCCTTTTCATCTCCTCACCTCTACCACACCTTCTTCCCCTCATCTCCCCCACACCTTCTTGTATTCTTTTCATCTCCTCCCCTCTACCCCCCCTTCTTGTCTACTTTTCATCTCCTCACCTCTACCACACCTTCTTGTCTCCTTTTCATCTCCTTACCTCTACCACCTTCTTGTCTCCTTTCATCTCCTCACCTCTACCACCTTCTTGTCTCCTTTTCATTTCCTCACCTCTACCACACCTTCTTTCCCTCATATCCTCCTTCTCACACCTTCTTGTCTCCTTTTCATCTCCTCCTCTACCACACCTTCTTGTCTCCTTTTCATCTACCACTTCTACCACACCTTCTTCCCTCATTTCCTCCTTCTCACACCTTCTTGTCTCCTTTCATCTCCTCACCTCTACCACACTTTCTTGTCACCTTTCATCTCCTCCTCTACCACACCTTCTTGTCTCCTTTTCATCTACCAACTTCTACCACACCTTCTTGCCCTCATCTCCTCCCTCTACCTCACCTTCTTGTCACATTTTCATCTCCTCACCTCTACCACACATTCTTCCCTTTTCATCTCCTCACCTCTACCACACCTTCTTGTCACATTTTCATCTCCTCACCTCTACCACACCTTCTTGTCACCTTTTCATCTCCTCACCTCTACCACACCTTCTTGTCACCTTTACATCTCCTCACCTCTACCACACCTTCTTGTCACCTTTTCATCTCCTCACCTCTACCACAACATCTTGTCACCATTACATATCGTCACCTCTACCACACCTTCTTGTCACCTTTCCATCTCCTCACCTCTACCACACCTTCTTGTCACCTTTTCATCTAGTCACCTCTACCACACCTTCTTGTCACCTTTTCATCTCCTCACCTCTACCACACCTTCTTGTCTCCTTTTCATCTCCTAACCTCTACCACACCTTCTTGTCACCTTTCCATCTCCTCACCTCTACCACCTTCTTGTCACCTTGTCAGCGAGTCACCTCTACCACACCTTCTTGTCACCTTTTTCATTTCCTCACCTCTACCACACCTTCTTCCCCTCATCTCCTCCTTCTCCACACCTTCTTGTCACATTTTAATCTCCTCACCTCTACCACACTTTCTTGTCACCTTTTCATCTTCTCTCCTCTACCACACCTTCTTGTCTCCTTTTCATCTACCCACTTCTACCACACCTTCTTCCCCTCATTTCCTCCTTCTCCACACCTTCTTGTCTCCTTTTCATCTCCTCACCTCTACCACACCTTCTTGTCTCCTTTTCATCTCCTCACCTCTACCACACCTTCTTGTCACCTTTTCATCTCCTCACCTCAACCACCTTCTTGTCCTTTTCATCTCCTCACCTCTACCACACCTTCTTGTCACCTTTTCATCTCCTCACCTCTACCACACCTTCTTGTCTCCTTTTCATCTCCTCACCTCTACCACACCTTCTTGTCACCTTTTCATCTCCTCACCTCTACCACACCTTCTTGTCACCTTTTCATCTCCTCACCTCTACCACACCTTCTTGTCTCCTTTCATCTCTCCACACCTTCTTGTCACCTGTTCCGCTCCGCACCTCTACCACACCTTCTTGTCTCCTTCTCATCTCCTCACCTCTACCACACCTTCTTGTCACCTTTTCATCTCCTCACCTCTACCACACCTTCTTGTCTCCTTCTCATCTCCTCACCTCTACCATACCCCCTTCCCCTCATCTCCTCCTTCTCCACACCTTCTTGTCACCTTTTCATCTCCTCACCTCTACCACACCTTCTTGTCACCTTTTCATCTACCCACTTCTACCACACCTTCTTCCCCTCATTTCCTCCTCCACCTTCTTGTCTCCTTTCATCTCCTCACCTCTACCACACCTTCTTGTCTCCTTTTCATCCTCACCTCTACCACACCTTCTTGTCACCTTTTCATCTCCTCACCTCTACCACCTTCTTGTCTCCTTTTCATCTCCTCACCTCTACCACACCGTCTTGTCACCTTTTCATCTCCTCCTCTACCACACCTTCTTGTCTCCTTTTCATCTCCTCACCTCTACCACACCTTCTTGTCACCTTTTCATCTCCTCACCTCTACCACACCTTCTTGTCTCCTTCTCATCTCCTCACCTCTACCACACCTTCTTGTCACCTTTTCATCTCCTCACCTCTACCACACCTTCTTGTCTCCTTTTCATCTCCTTCTTGTCACCTTTTCATCTCCTCTACCACACCTTCTTGTCTCCTTTTCATTTCCTCACCTCTACCACACCTTCTTGTCTCCTTTTTATCTCCTTCTTGTCACCTTTTCATCTCCTCTACCACACCTTCTTGTCTCTTTTCATCTCCTCACCTCCACCACACCTTCTTGTCTCCTTTTCATCTCCTCACCTCTACCACACCTTCTTGTCACCTTTTCATCTCCTCACCTCTACCACACCTTCTTGTCACCTTTTCATCTCCTCACCTCTACCACACCTTCTTGTTACCTTTTCATCTCCTCACCTCTACCACAGCTTCTTGTCACCTTTTCATCTCCTCACCTCTACCACACCTTCTAGACTTGTCACCTTTTCATCTCCTCTACCACACCTTCTTGTCACCTTTTCATCTCCTCACCTCTACCACACCTTCTTGTCACCTTTTCATCTCCTTCTTGTCACCTTTTCATCTCCTCTACCACACCTTCTTGTCTCATTTTCATCTCCTCACCTCTACCACACCTTCTTGTCACCTTTTCATCTCCTCACCTCTACCACACCTTCTTGTCACCTTTTCATCTCCTCACCTCTACCACCCCTTCTTGTCACCTTTTCATCTCCTCTACCACACCTTCTTGTCTCATTTTCATCTCCTCACCTCTACCACACCTTCTTGTCACCTTTTCATCTCCTTCTTGTCACCTTTTCATCTCCTCACCTCAACAACACCTTATTGTCACCTATTCTTCACCTCACCTCTACCACACCTACTTTTCACCTTTCATCTCCTCACCTCTACCACACCTTCTTGTCTACTTTTCATCTCCTCACCTCTACCACACCTTCTTGTCACCTTTTCATCTCCTCACCTCTACCACACCTTCTTGTCACCTTTTCATCTCCTCTACCACACCTTCTTGTCTTTTCATCTCCTCCTCTACCACACCTTCTTGTCACCTTTTCACCTCCTCACCTCTACCACACCTTCTTGTCACCTTTTCATCTCCTCACCTCTACCACACCTTCTTGTCACCTTTTCACCTCCTCACCTCTACCACACCTTCTTGTCACCTTTTCATCTCCTCACCTCTACCACACCTTCCCCTCATCTCCTCCTTCTCCACACCTTCTTGTCACCTTTTCACCTCCTCACCTCTACCACACCTTGTCTCCTTTTCATCTCCTCACCTCTACCAGACCTTCTTGTCTCCTTTTCATCTCCTCACCTCTACCACACCTTCTTGTCTCCTTTTCATCTCCTCACCTCTACCACACCTTCTTGTCACCTTTTCATCTCCTCACCTCTACCACACCTTCTTCCCCTCATCTCCTCCTTCTCCTCAGCTTCTTGTCTCCTTTTCAACTCCTCACCTCTACCACACCTTCTTCCCCTCATCTACTCCTTCTCCTCAGCTTCTTGTCTCCTTTTCATCTCCTCACCTCTACCACACCTTCTTGTCACCTTTTCATCTCCTCACCTCTACCACACCTTCTTGTCACCTTTTCATCTCCTCACCTCTACCACACCTTGTCACCTTTTCATCTCATCACCTCTACCACACCTTCTTGTCACCTTTTCATCTCCTCACCTCTACCACACCTTCTTGTCACCTTTTCATCTCCTCACCTCCACCACACTTCTTGTCACCTTTTCATCTCCTCACCTCTACCACACCTTCTTGTCACCTTTTCATCTCCTTCTTGTCACCTTTTCATCTCCTCTCTACACCTTCTTGTCTCATTTTATCTCCTCACCTCTACCACCCCTTCTTGTCACCTTTTCATCTCCTCATCTCTACCACACCTTCTTGTCACCTTTTCATCTCCTCTCTACCACAACTTCTTGTCACCTTTTCATCTCCTCACCTCTACCACACCTTCTTGTCACCTTTTCATCTCCTCTACCACACCTTCTTGTCTAATTTTCATCTCCTCACCTCTACCACCTTCTTGTCACCTTTTCATCTCCTCACCTCTACCACCTTCTTGTCACCTTTTCATCTCCTCACCTCTACCACCTTCCTGTCACCTTTTCATCTCCTCACCTCTACCACACCTTCTTGTCACCTTTTCATCTCCTCACCACTACCACACCTTCTTGTCACCTTTTCATCTACTTCTTGTCACCTTTTCATCTCCTCTACCACACCTTCTTGTCACCTTTTCATCTCGTTCTTGTCACCTTTTCATCTCCACTACCACACCTTTTTGTCACCTTTTCATCTCCTCACATCTACCACACCTTCTTGTCACCTTTTCATCTCCACTACCACACCTTTTTGTCACCTTTTCATCTCCTCACCTCTACCACACCTTTTTGTCACCTTTTCATCTCCTCACCTCTACCACACCTTCTTGTCACCTTTTCATCTCCTTCTTGTCACCTCTACCACACCTTCTTGTCTCCTTTTCCTCTCCTTCTTGTCACCTTTTCATCTCCTCACCTCTACCACCTTCTTGTCTCCTTTTCATCTCCTTCTTGTCATCTCCTCTACCACACCTTCTTGTCTCCTTTTCATCTCCTCACCTCTACCACACCTTCTTGTCACCTTTTCATCTCCTCACCTCTACCACACCTTGTCACCTTTTCATCTCCTCACCTCTACCACACCTTCTTGTCACCTTTTCATCTCCTCACCTCTACCACACCTTCTTGTCACCTTTTCACCTCCTCACCTCTACCACACCTTCTTGTCTCCTTTTCATCTCCTTCTTGTCACCTTTTCATCTCCTCTACCACACCTTCTTGTCTCCTTTTCATTTCCTCACCTCTACCACACCTTCTCTTCTCCTTTTCATCTCCTTCTTGTCACCTTTTCATCTCCTCTACCACACCTTCTTGTCTCCTTTTCATCTCCTCACCTCCACCACACCTTCTTGTCTCCTTTTCATCTCCTCACCTCTACCACACCTTCTTGTCACCTTTTCAACTCCTCACCTCTACCACACCTTCTTGTCACCTTTTCATCTCCTCACCTCTACCACACCTTCTTGTCACCTTTTCATCTCCTCACCTCAACCACACCTTCTTGTCACCTTTTCATCTCCTCACCTCTACCACAGCTTCTTGTCTCCTTTTCATCTCCTCACCTCTACCACACCTGCTTGTCACCTTTTCATCTCCTCACCTCTACCACAGCTTCTTTTCACCTTTTCATCTCCTCACCTCTACCACACCTTCTTGTCACCTTTTCATCTCCTTCATGTCACCTTTTCATCTCCTCTACCACACCTTCTTGTCACCTTTTCATCTCCTCACCTCTACCACACCTTCTTGTCACCTTTTCATCTCCTTCTTGTCACCTTTTCATCTCCTCAACTCTACCACACCTTCTTGTCTCATTTTCATCTCCTTCTTGTCACCTTTTCATCTCCTCACCTCTACCACACCTTCTTGTCACCTTTTCATCTCCTCACCTCTACCACACCTTCTTGTCACCTTTTCATCTCCTTCTTGTCACCTTTTCATCTCCTTCTTGTCACCTTTTCATCTCCACTACCACACCTTTTTGTCACCTTTTCATCTCCTCTACCACACCTTCTTGTCTCCTTTTCATCTCCTTCTTGTCACCTTTTCATCTCCTCTACCACACCTTCTTGTCACCTTTTCATCTCCTCACCTCTACCACACCTTCTTGTCTCCTTTTCATCTCCTTCTTGTCACCTTTTCATCTCCTCTACCACACCTTCTTGTCACCTTTTCATCTCCTCACTTCTACCACACCTTCTTGTCACCTTTTCATCTCCTCACCTCTACCACACCTTCTTTTCACCTTTTCACCTCCTCACCTCTACCACACCTTCTTGTCTCCTTTTCATCTCCTTCTTGTCACCTTTTCATCTCCTCTACCACACCTTCTTGTCTCCTTTTCATTTCCTCACCTCTACCACACCTTCTTTTCTCCTTTTCATCTCCTTCTTGTCACCTTTTCATCTCCTCTACCACACCTTCTTGTCTCCTTTTCATCTCCTCACCTCCACCACACCTTCTTGTCACCTTTTCATCTCCTCACCTCTACCACACCTTCTTGTCACCTTTTCATCTCCTCACCTCTACCACACCTTCTTGTCACCTTTTCATCTCCTCACCTCTACCACACCTTCTTGTCACCTTTTCATCTCCTCACCTCTACCACAGCTTCTTGTCTCCTTTTCATCTCCTCACCTCTACCACACCTTCTTGTCACCTTTTCATCTCCTCACCTCTACCACACCTTCTTGTCACCTTTTCATCTCCTCACCTCTACCACACCTTCTTGTCACCTTTTCATCTCCTTCTTGTCACCTTTTCATCTCCTCTACCACACCTTCTTGTCACCTTTTCATCTCCTTCTTGTCACCTTTTCATCTCCTCTACCACACCTTCTTGTCACCTTTTCATCTCCTCTACCACACCTTCGTGTCTCCTTTTCATCCTTCTTGTCACCTTTTCATCTCCTCACCTCTACCACCTTCTTGTCTCCTTTTCATCTCCTTCTTGTCACCTTTCATCTCCCCACCCCTCTACCACACCTTCTTGTCATCTTTTTATCTCCTCAACTCTACCACACGTTCTTGTTACCTTTTCATCTCCTCCGTCTCTACACCTTCTTGTCACCATTTCATCTCCTCACCTCTACCACACCTTCTTGTCACCTTTTCATCTCCTCACCTCTACCACACCTTCTTGTCACCTTTCACCTCTCCTCTCCACCTTTTGTCTCCACACCTTCTTGTCACCTTTTCATCTCCTCTACCACACCTTCTTGTCTCCTTTTCATTTCCTCATCTCTACCACACCTTCTTGTCTCCTTTTCATCTCCTTCTTGTCACCTTTTCATCTCCTCTACCACACCTTCTTGTCTCCTTTTCATCTCCTCACCTCCACCACACCATCTTGTCTCCTTTTCATCTCCTCACCTCTACCACACCTTCTTGTCACCTTTTCATCTCCTCACCTCTACCACACCTTCTTGTCACCTTTTCATCTCCTCACCTCTACCACACCTTCTTGTCACCTTTTCATCTCCTCACCTCTACCACACTTTCTTGTCCTTTTCATCTCCTCCACCTCCCCCACACCTTCGTGTCACCATATCATCTCCTCACCTCTACCACACCTTCTTGTCACCTTTTCATCTCCTCACCTCTACCACACCTTCTTGTCACCTTTTCATCTCCTTCTTGTCACCTTTTCATCTCCTCTACCACACCTTCTTGTCTCATTTTCATCTCCTTCTTGTCACCTTTTCATCTCCTCTACCACACCTTCTTGTCACCTTTTCATCTCCTCACCTCTACCACACCTTCTTGTCTCCTTTTCATCTCCTTTTAGTCACCTTTTCATCTCCTCTACCACACCTTCTTGTCACCTTTTCATCTCCTCACCTCTACCACACCTTCTTGTCTCCTTTTCATCTCCTCACCTTTACCACACCTTCTTGTCACCTTTTCATCTCTCCTCTACCACCTTATTGTCTCCTTTTCATCACCTCACCTCTACCCCACCTACTTGTCACCTTTCCATCTCCTCTACAAACCCTTCTTTTCTCCTTTACATCTCCTCACCTCTACCACACCTTCTTGTCACCTTTTCATCTCCTCACCTCTACCACACCTTCTTGTCTCCTTTTCATCTCCTCCACCTCTACCACACCTTCTTGTCTTCTTTTCATCTCCTCCTATACCACACCTTCTTGTCTCCTTTTCATCTCCTCACCTCTACCACACACCTTCTTGTCACCTTTTCATCTCCTCACCTATACCACCTTATTGTCTCCTTTTCATCTCCTCACCTCTACCACACCTTCTTGTCTCCTTTTCATCTCCTCACCTATACCACACCTTCTTGTCTCCTTTTCATCTCCTCACCTCTACCACACCTTCTCGTCTTCTTTTCATCTCCTCACTTCTACCACACCTTCTTGTCACCTTTCATCTCCTCACCTCTACCACCTTCTTGTCACCTTTTCATCTCCTCACCTCTACCACACCTTCTTGTCACCTTTCATCTCCTCACCTTTACCACACCTTCTTGTCACCTTTTCATCTCCTCACCTCTACCACCTTCTTGTCACCTTTTCATCTCTCTACCACACCTTCTTGTCTCCTTTTCATCTCCTCACCTCTACCACACCTTCTTGTCACCTTTTCATCTCCTCACCTCTACCACACCTTCTTGTCACCTTTTCATCTCCTCACCTCTACCACACCTTCTTGTCACCTTTTCATCTCCTCACCTCTACCACACCTTCTTGTCTCCTTTTCATCTCCTTCTTGTCTCATTTTCATCTCCTCACCTCTACCACACCTTCTTGTCACCTTTTCATCTCCTCACCTCTACCACACCTTCTTGTCACCTTTTCATCTCCTCACCTCTACCACACCTTCTTGTCTCCTTTTCATCTCCTCACCTCTACCACACCTTCTTGTCACCTTTTCATCTCCTCACCTATACCACACCTTCTTGTCTCCTTTTCATCTCCTCACCTCTACCACACCTTCTTGTCTCCTATTCATCTCCTCACCTCTACCACACCTTCTTGTCACCTTTTCATCTCCTCACCTATACCACACCTTCTTGTCTCCTTTTCATCTCCTCACCTCTACCACACCTTCTTGTCTCCTTTTCATCTACACACCTCTACCACACATACTTGTCTCTTTTCATCTCCTCACCTCTACCAGAACTTATTGTCTCCTTTTCATCTCCTCACCTCTACCACACCTTCTTGTCTCCTTTTCATCTCCTCACCTCTACCACACCTTCTTGTCTCATTTTCATCTCCTCACCTCTACCACACCTTCTTGTCTCATATTCATCTCCTCACCTCTACCACACCTTCTTGTCTCCTTTTCATCTCCTCACCTTTACCACACCTTCTTCCCCTCATCTCCTCCTTCTAACCTTCATCCAAGAAGAGCAGGAAGAGTCAGGAATAGGTGACCTCAGACCTCCCTTTCTCCCCTGTCTTCTCACTTTCTTTCCTCTCTTCTCACTTTCCTCTTCTCACCTTCTCTTCTTACCTGTCCTTCATATCCTTTTTCCAGGTCTCACACAGTATAACCAGGAACAGGAGGACTAGGTTAACTCTGAACTCCTTTAATCACCCATTTCCTCTACTCTTTTCACCTTCTTACCTCTTCTCTTCTCACCTTATCTCCTCACCTGTCCTCCATCTCCTTTTTCCAACTCTCACACAGTATAACCAGGAACAGAAGGACTAGGTTAGCTCCGAACTCCTTTAATCACCCATTTCCTCTACTCTTTCCACCATTTTACCTCTTCTCTTCTCACCTCATCTCCTCACCTTTCCCTCATCTCGTAACCCTCTCCCATGAAACCATTAACAAGGAAGGAATGGACGAATTCTGAGCTCCTTTTCCCTTACCTCTATCACTTTCTTCCCCTCATCTCTGCTCACCGTGTGTCTTCTATTTCCACCTCGCCTCTTTACCTGCCCTTACCTTCTCTTTCCAACCCTCACACAGGAAAACCAGAGAGGAAGGAATAGATGAACCCAGAGCTCCTTTGTCTCCTCTCCTCTTGCTTATTCTGCTCCTCCTCCCTTTCTCCTCTTTCACCCAAGGACAGGAATACGTATAGATGAACTTAGAGCTCCTTTTGTTGCCTCACTTTTAACCTTCATCTCCTCTTCACCTCCTCATCTCCTCACCACTTTTCTCCTCATCCCCTCACCACCTTTCTCCTCATCTCCTTTTCCTCTCTTTCACCAACGAACAGAAAGGAATAGGTGAACTCAGACCTCCTTTCTCTCCTCACTTCTCACATTCATCTCCTCTCTCCATCCTCATCTTCTTCACCCAGACCATTAAGGACGAGGTTAAGTCGGCCTCCTTCCTCTCCTCCCTCTCACCTTCTTGTCCCCAGCTGCCTGGCGCCGCAGGTGAGTTGGCCGGGATGCCCACAGGTGTGGTGACCTCGACGGACGTGGGCAGGAAATGGGACAGGTGGGACACAGCTGATCCGCCTCCAGGGTTCTGTGGGCGGCACCTGCGGAGGAGGGAGGGAGGGCTTCGTTTGGTGTGGGAGGCAGCGATGTGAGGGTTGGAGGAAGGAGGGAGGAGTACTGAGGAGGGATAGGGGTTGTTTGAATGTGGAGGCAGGGGTGTGGTGGGAGGTGGAGGGAGGAGGTGAGAGGGGATAGGGATTGGGGTGAAGAAAGTGTTGGGAAACATCTGTGAGGTGGTGAGGTTGGTTGTGCGTGGGTTTGTGGGCAGGAAGGGGAGGAAACTGGGGGAGAGAACGTGAGGGAAGAGTGGAGGAAACTCTGGGGAGGACAGTGAGGAGGAGTGGAGGAAGCTTTGGAGAGAGAACGTGGGGAAGAGGGAGGGAAGGTGAGAGAACGTGAGGAAGAGGGAGGAAACTGGGAGAGAACGTGAGGGAAGGTGGAGAGAGAGGGAACTCTGGGAGATAACGTGAGGGAAGGTGGAGGCTTTGGGAGAGAACGTGAGGAAGGGGAGGAGGAACTGGGAGGAGACGTGAGGGAAGGGGGAGGAGGAACTTTGGGGAGAGAACGTGAGGGGAGAGAGGGAGGAGGAACGTGGGGAGAGAACTTTGGGGGGGTGAGGAAGAGGAAGCTGAGACGGGAAGGGAGGAACTTTACTGGGGAGAGAACGTGAGAAGAGAGGAGGAGAACAGGGAGAGGCGTGAGGGAAGAGTGGAGGGAACTTTGGGGATAGAACGTGAGGGAAGGCGGAGGAAACTTTGGGGATGGAACGTGAGGGAAGAGCGGAGGGCTTTGGGGAAGACGTGAGGAGGGGAGGAAACTTTGGGAGAGACGTGACGGAAGAGTGGAGGGAAACTTTGGGGAGAACGTGAGGAGGAGGAGGAAACTTTGGGGAGAACGTGGGGAAGGTGGAAGAGAGGCTTTGGGAGAGAACGTGAGGGAAGGGAGGAAACTGGGGAGAGAACAGTGAGGGAAGAATGAGGCTTTGGGAGAGAACGTGAGGGAAGAGTGGAGAGGCTTTGGGGAGAGAACGTGGGGAAGAGTGGAGGCTTTGGGGAGAGAACGTGAGGGAAGAATGAGGAAACTTTGGGAGAGAACGTGAGGGAAGAGTGGAGAAACTTTGGGAGAGCGTGAGGAAGGTGGAGGCTTTGGGGAGAGAACGTGGGAGAGTGGAGGGGAGGCTTTGGGAGGGAAGAGTGGAGGAAACTTTGGGGAAGGAGACGTGAGGGAAGAGTGGAGGCTTGGGAGAGAACGTGGGGAAGAGTGGAGGCTTTGGGGAGAGAACGTGGGGAAGAGTGGAGGAAACTGGGGAGAGAACGTGAGGGAAGTGGAGGCTTTGGGAGAGAACGTGAGGAAGAGTGGAGGGAGCTGATTGGAAGGCTTCAGAGAGAGGCCCCAGAGAGAGAGAGAGAGCACAGATAGAAAGAAAATATCATTATAATATTATCACACACTCATTTGACCTTCTGTCTGATCATGCCAGTATGGGTTCCTGAGAGGCGTTCTACTGGTGATCTCCTAACTCTTAACTGACTCTTGGTCATCCTCTCTTAGCCGTTTCGGTGAAACTTTTGCTATTGCGCTGGACATATCAGCTTTTGATAGGGTCTGCTTTAATCTTTGCTTTCTAAACTACCCTCCTACGGTTTCTATCCTTCTCTCTGTACCTTTATCTCCAGTTTCCTTTCTGACCGTTCTATTTCTGCCGTGGTAGACGGTCAGTGTTCTTCTAAATCTAATAACAGTGGTGTCCCACAGAGATTCTGTCCTATCTCCCACTCTTTTCTGTTGTTCATTGAAGATCTTCTTTCCAAAACAGGCTGTCCTATCATTCCTACGCCGATGATTCCACTCTGCATTACTCAACTTCTTTTAATAGAGGCCATCCTACAGGAACTTAACGACTCAAGGCTGGGCTGCAGAACGCTTGCCTTAGACCTTACTGTTGTGCCAGGCTTCCGGCGACCATGGGCACTCTAGGAAAACTCCCCGGAGAACGAGCAAGAGACTGAGGAGCAGGCCCCGAGGCAAATCCTCCACGCCCACAGGGCGCATCAGGCACCTCAGGCAGGTATTGCCAACTCGCATATATTTTTGCTACATGTTCTTGTGTGATCCCCAGAAATATACTGTAATATTCTGAACTGTCACTATTCTGGATATATATAGGAGAAAGGGCAGAAGGTCAGTCCCAGTCATAGTAAGCTAGTGGTAAGTGAAGTCAGAGTGAAGTGTACTACTAAGAAAATATTAAACAAGAAACTTTAATACAATGTTTATATCTCCCTCCCAACGACTGGAACCATTAACACGTCGGCATAACACTGGTGTCAGTGTAGGCATTTGTTTTTCGCCATGAGTTTCGTTCCCAAGCTGCCCAGAGGGACGACATGTTGACTGAACTTTTGGAAGCCTTGAGACTACAGGGGAGAAACAATAGCAACAGAAGGAACACTCCAAGAACTCAAAAGAACAACAAGAAAGAGCACGCAAGAACTCAAAAACAACAAGAAGAGCACAGCAACAACTTGAAGGAACACTCCAAGAACTCAAGAACAGCTAGAAGATCGCTTCACCCAGGATTAACAGCTACAGCAAAGAAAGCAGTACAAAGATACAAAGGTAGAGTCGGTAGAAAGCCAACTGATGTAACCACGAGCAGGACGGCATGATAGTGGAGAAAAACACACAAATCTTCAACAAAGATGAGTGGTACGGGGAACGACACACAAAAAGCAAGTGCAGAAGGTGAACCCATGCTGAACAAACGATTTTGTGACGTAAGTGACGAAGTGATGACCCCTTGAAAACTGCCCGGCAAACAGACGTGATGCCTGCAAGGCTGGTTGTGCCCAGGTACTTCTCTACACCAGTCCGGGGTAGTTTGAGCCTGTTTCGCCTGAGTTGTCCCGCAAGTTTCGCCAGCCCCGCTTGGGTCTACAAGTTCGCCTGACCAGAAAAGAAGCCTCGGGGTTTGATGGCAGGTCTCCTGGGAGGCTTACCGCGCTCAGGTGAGCTGGCGACTCCGGAACGGATAGGATGACCAAGGTGCGCATTACAGCTGGCCACCCCAGCCTGAAAGGGGTGGCGGGATGCCTTTCAGCTCGTAATGCGACAAGGGCTTCACAGCGGGCTGGCGCAGGCGCTGGAGCAACGATATGGGACCAAACACCGAACAGGCTCTTTGGTTGGGTTGAAACCCCACAACAGGAGCGCAGCCGAGTCTCTTCAGGAACTCATCAGGACAGCGAAAACATGGCGCACAAAGGCATACCAGGTACCACCCCTGACCTGCCCGGCCCGGTTTTTGCTGGCTGATTAATTCATCGATGCCCTGGACCCTCAGCTGAGAATACAAGTGAACAAGCCTAAACCAACATCAATGCGAAAACTCTGGCGTGCCGTGAAATTTCAGTCCTTTATTGGGTCTAGCTTGTCAGCTTCCAGGGACGACTCGACTTCTGGCTTTAGGGCACGAGAAAAGGCGCTGTCAGCGGCTGAACGGTTCAAGGAAGTGCTGGTACTGCGAAGGTTGGGCACAAGGAGAACAGGTACTGTAAGAAGAATGAGGAGCATGAAGGTGCCGCTGGAAAAGCCAGGGAAGGACCCAGTGCTGGACCTGTGGAAAAAGAGCACTGGAAGAAATGAGTGTCGGAAAAATAATGCCCCAACGAGACCACCACTCGGGAAACTAAGAGGACTGGTTCACGGGGCAACCAGTCTGTCCTGTACATGCCCGAAGATATCGGTGTGCAGAACCACCACTTCAACATAAGCTGCCAAGTGGAGCAGGTTGACGGGTGTTGTGGCCTGTGGTCGTCGACACAGGCTCCGGAACGCACATTGGTGCATTTCGGCAGTAGTGATCATCGTCCTTCCCCTAAGACGCCGCATCGACTATTCACCGGAAGTCACCAAGAGACTACATAAATCGGCCCAGTGAACGTGATTTGAAACTCAGAGAAAAATTCCTCTCTGTGTTGTTGGACCCCTGCATCCTAAGTATGGATATCTTGTCTCCCACAAGTGCAAACTGAACTTCCACGCTAAGCAACTGACAGAAGAAGAAGGTACCACTAACGACTATGAACAAGGAAAGACCACCGGTAACTTGTCAAAACACCACCATTATTCCTCGGTCGAAATGCCCTGTCCGTTACAGGTACCCCCCGGCAACCTCGCGCCAGTAGAAAGTGAAGTCGATGCCGGTAGAAAACAGGGTGATTGTTGGCAATGCTGGTAGACCTGCTGCAGCAGAAGTGCCTGTCGTCGTGGCCGTCTTCCTTCAGCCGAAAATAAAACAAGGAGACCATGGTGAGGTTTGTGCCAGAGATCGACCAGAAACCAGAACGCAATGCAGGAGAACCCTGACCAAGCCCAGGGAGGAGCTGCCTGACTACCTAATGCGACCTGTTTGACAGGGCTCCAAAGTGTCTAGAAGACTGAGTGGAACAGCTCCAGGAGCTTCTCGTGAGAAATACAGATGTGTTTCCACCGGGGCAGACTTGAGGTACTGAGCCTGTTAAACACCACATCGACACAGGTAACCACCGCCAGTAAACAAACTCCTCGAGATAGCACCAACCCATCGCAAAGAGATAGATGAAGCGTAGATAATCTCCGGCAACAAAGATTAATCAGGCATTCAGCAACCCGTGGGCGTCTGCTGTAGTACTCGTCAGGCGAAGACAGTTTCCCTCAGGTGCTGCGTGTTTCAAAACCCCTCGCGATCTCACCATCAAGAATTCACTTTACTCACAGATCGACGACACGCTCGACGCCTTGGTGGGCTCCAAGTGATTTTCAGCACTGAATATAAGTCTGGTATCGCAAGTCAAAATGGCGGGTTGAACAACCTTCTCCCTGCGGTCAAGGCCGCAGCGGCGTTTGGTCATGCCCCCGGCCTGTGCAACGCACCGGCACGTTTGAGCGGCTGATGGAGGGTGCTGGAGGGACTTCGCTGGA